>NW_009922701.1:937-1466 GCF_000696875.1 Nestor notabilis
CCTCCTTAGTTCCCTGCTTGTATTCTTTCCCTCCTCTTGCTTTGCACTGAGGTGCTGATATTAACTACACGGGGGGTTGTGGTCCCTTTCCTTATTGCTGACTGGGCCCTCGCTCACAGGCGTGCTCCTGCGCTCAGGACAGAGACAGGCCCGGGAAAGGCAGTATTCCCGGTCACTGGGGAGGCCATTCCTCGCGAAACGGCGTGTTAAGTTCCGTCCCGCTCCTGGCACAGAGGGGAGGAGAAGGAAGAGGAATAATAAAGGAGAATAATAATACTTAATAATAAAAAGGAAAACAACAACAAGTAATAAAAAAGGAAAAAAAGAGCTAGACTTGCAAAATCCAGTCCTGCTCCCCTCCTTCCCAATTTCCCTTCGAAGCTGAAGAAACTGGGGCAGCTGGGTGAGCCCTAAATTTGGGGTATTCTTCCCCAGAGCTCAGGGTAGCGGATCTTACCAGGGAAGGGGAAACCTGGGGAGGCTGCCAAGGGCCCGGGCCCACCAGCTCCGGCCTCACCCGCCCACTGCG
>NW_009922701.1:1516-1718 GCF_000696875.1 Nestor notabilis
CCCTGGCAGGGAGGCAGAAACGGGCCTTTTCCATACGTCTGAGGGAAAAAATAAAATCAAAAAGTCCGGCTGCACAGGGTATTGTCCTGTCTCCCTGCTGCTGTTTTCCGGCACAAACTCCCCCACCGAAAAACAAAAATAAAAAATACCCCCCAAAAAAACCAACCACAAAAAACAACCAAACAAAAAAAAATCCAAACCA
>NW_009922701.1:1765-2764 GCF_000696875.1 Nestor notabilis
GCCTTTTCCATACGTCTGAGGGAAAAAATAAAATCAAAAAGTCCGGCTGCACAGGGTATTGTCCTGTCTCCCTGCTGCTGTTTTCCGGCACAAACTCCCCCACCGAAAAACAAAAATAAAAAATACCCCCCAAAAAAACCAACCACAAAAAACAACCAAACAAAAAAAATCCAAACCAAACAAACCCCAACCAAACAAAAAAAGAGAATCATATTTAGAAACGAGATAAGGAAAGAGATAAGGTCCTTAGACATAAATATGTTTGGAATACGGTTTTTTCTGATTTTGCTCCGAGAAATTAAAAAAAAAACAAAACAACAAAACGACGGAAAAAAAAAAACATGAAACGGAAAAGTGAGGTGAGAGAAAAAGAAAGGGTTAGAAGAAAACAGAAGAAAAATACTTTTTAAAAAAAGAAGAAAAAGAAGTAAAATATATAAAAATAAGATAAAGAAGAAAAGGAGTAGAAAGAAGAAAAAGGAAAATTATAAAAGAGGGCAAAAAGATTAAAAAAAGTAAACAAGAAAAGGGGAAAAAGAGAGAGAAGACGTTCTGTAACCCTTCTCTCTTCCTAGCTAGAGATTTCTGAGCCAGGTACCTACTAAGGCCGGCACCTCTCTGTAAATGCTGGGTTGTGGTTTACCTTGTGTTGTGCAAGAGGAGCAAATACCCAGAGTCAGCAATGTCCTAGTGTGATGTCCTTTGGCCCTGGAGTGCCGGACCAGAGGTCGCCCAGACCAGTAAAAAAACAAGACCCTTTTCTCCACCACCTCGCACCACCCGCCTTCCCCCTGTGCCGGGATGTGTATTGAAGGAAGATGGGGAAAGATTTAATTTCCCTTTGGGAGATGCAATTACAGCAGAAATACTGCAGGAGAGGCACACTCTCAGACTCTGGCTTCTCAGTATCTCATTATTTATTACAAATGTAGCAAACATTGGGAGTCTACAACCAGTTTAGAGTGCTCATAAATTAGTGACTGTAGGACTACTTTAAAA
>NW_009922701.1:3071-3315 GCF_000696875.1 Nestor notabilis
CGTGGAGCAGGAGTCCCTCCCGCGGGCTGGTGCGGGGCGGCCAGGAGGGTTCGTTCAGGACCAGAAGGGGAAGATGCTCCTTCCTTTTTTTTCTACTCTTCTCCTCCTCCTTCCTGCCCCTGCAGTCAGAGCACCCTCCCGTCCCTGGGCATCCCTCCCAAGGGTTTCTAAGGCCACACCGGGACTCTCCAGGATACCCCTTCCCGCCTAGGAAAAGCGATGCCATTCCTACCGTCATCTGATC
>NW_009922702.1:0-2854 GCF_000696875.1 Nestor notabilis
CGGGCCGGGTCCGCTGCCTCGGGTTCCCGCAGTACTGTCCGCGCCGTCCCTTGACCCGGATTGCGCTTTGTTCCACGAACCCCCCCCGTTCAGAGGACACGCTGAGAGCCTCTGTCCGGGGCAACAACGCACCAGGAATCGCACGGCCCTTGGCTGCTTGAATGCCTCGGCTGTGCTCGCCGGTCCCACACAAATTTAAAGCTAAACAAACAAAAACAAACAAACATTTTCCCGACTTTTTTTTTTTTTTTTTTCTTTTACGCGGTGCTCCCGGTGTAAAATACAACTCGGATTTCTAATGAAAAAACCTGGTGCGTTTTATTTGTTCCTGTTTACGGTTCGAAATCTCATCTGCACAACTGTATTTCTCGCTTGAAATAAACCGCTTTGAAACCGTCTTCCTTTAATTAATTTAATGTATTTTCTCCGTGCAGCTGGCAGTGTTGGGTGTCTGTCAGGTTCCCATTTCCATTAGGGTTGTTTAGAAAGCGAACAGGAAAACAAACGGGCTTCTTTTCTAAACAGGTTCGTTCCCCCTCTCCCCACACACAGCTCCCGAGACACTTCGGGAAGAGCAGAAAATGCTGGTTTTAGCCGAAGTCAAACCGAGGGGTATCTGTATTAGAACATCAAAGCGAAAGGAGACGTTGCAAAATTGGTGGAGTTACACCACCATCTGTCGTTAAGCTTCGGGACTACAAAAGTTCAGACCTATCATAAATCTTAATGAGAGGAGGCAACTTTCTTTTTGCTCTTTCGCCCTAGAAACCTTGCCATTCCGTTTCTATACCTGCCCTCTGCGATGCTCCATCCTGAAAAGGAATATATTGAAAACACACCTTGGAATGGTATCTGGGAAGAAGGCTGTGATGTCCTAATGCAACCTCTGATTACTCTTAAAATTTCAAGAGCTGTAAACAAATCCTGAGCAGAAGCGTGAAATGATTTCATGTTCCCTGGTGTAAACATGGTACTTGCTTTGTCCATGTAAGCGCTCCCCAGAAGACTTCAGCTCTTCTTAAACTCTTCACTTAAAGGGAGGGCAAATGCCAATTTGCTATAGCTATCAAAGGATCAAGAAGGAAGGAGTGCTTCCTTTGGGATGCTTTGGGTCCTGGTGTTCCCTGTGTTTCAGAGGCCAGTTGTTACTCATGCAAACAGGGATCCTCACAGAAGCCCAAGGTGAAAACCAGTGACTTTATCATTATTTTATCACAGTTCCTATTTTAAGGCAGGTATGGTATAGTAAGTATTGATCCGAGCGGGTTGCTCTATGAAGTGCTTATCATTAAAAGTCAACTTTTCAAGTCAAGCTTGTTTCTCTTCCACTGTGGAAATTCACAGCTTTTTGCCTGTCTTCAGCCTGACATTTTGCAAGTGCTCACAGTCCTTATACTGTAATTAGCACTAGGCATTTCCCAGTACTACTGTGAGGTGAAGGTGGCAGTTTAACACACTCATTCAAATCCTGTTTCCCAATGTGATTCCTTGTCCCAGAGAAAATCCCTTTCCTATATCCTACCAGTAGCTGTTAATACTCAGAAGGAAAGTTCCACTTTTAGCTTGTAGACATGTCAAAAGAGAGAAACTCATTTCTTCTGAGGCTGTATGTCCACTTTCCAGGCTATCTCATAAAATGTGGGATTATGCTGCAGGCAGTAAACACTTTCAGCATTCCTTTGGCCACCACGTGATTTTCATGTTATTCTGAAAAGAAAATAAATTAAATTTTCTACCTTCCCCGTAGTCAACTAACCTGTCATAACCAACTAAACTCTTTCAATCAACATTAAAAACTAAGGATTCTGAATTGGTGAGAAAGGTATTTGAGATTCATCATGAAAATAAATCCCATGACACTTTCTCAGCTTTGAGGAATGGCCAGGCCATTACACCCAGTTACTGATTTAGGAACGTTTGGTAAAAAACTTGTGTCCAAAAATTTGCTGATGATTTCAGTGTTTGTACTGCCTAGAGTTTTATACATGTGTAATGAAGTGTGATTTCATTTTTTAGTTATTCAATAGACACTACAGCAGTAACTAAATGGGGAAAAAAAACCCAAACAAAACCAAATAATTAAGAGTTGCTGGAGAAAAGAAAAACAAAATGTGGTGCTCTAAGTTGTCTTGCCTGACTTGGAATTAATCCTGCCCTGAACAGTACGAGCAGAAACAGAGGGATTACACCATGCCAGTCTGATTTCTTTGATATAGGAAGTAAAAAGCTGTGCATGTCTTTTATTTGCTTTCTGTATTGGAAAAACATGTCAGAAATTTTGACATTATATTTGGCATCTATACATAAAGATGACCTATACATCTTTCTGAATTCTTTTTCTGTTTTGTGGCCAGGTTTATAGAAATATACCATGCTGACAATTTGGATCCTGGTCCCCATCCATTATTTGCATATATGAAAGTCTTGTTTAGAAAAAGGTGAGGAAAGTTTTAAGACTTTAAGCCATTTCCAAAGTATAACCCAGGGAGCAGTATCACAAACATACATAAACAAGTAGTTGCATGCGTCCCATGAACAGCTCATAACTTCTGGAAAGTTTGGCATCTGACGTGTATGGTGCTGCTAAAGTTAGGGATATAAATCTAAGACTGCAATCTTCCAAATCTGTGTTTAGCTCCTGAGGAGTTAACATTGATAAGGTGCCAGTAAAATTCTTTAGGCTCTTTAAGATACCACCTCTAAAAATACTCAAAATAACAACTGTCACAGTCAGGCTGAAAAGCTCAGTGAGTTTCCTTAGCCTAACCAACATCCTAAAGCTAAGCATCCTCTGGGCAGCTGATAATTAAATTGTCATTAGGTTAAATTCCCAACCAGTCCTTAGAGCAGCAAC
>NW_009922702.1:2882-17283 GCF_000696875.1 Nestor notabilis
CGGGTCGTTCCCCCCCGTCGGCCTCTGCTCCCCCAGCCAGTCTTCAGCCCCTGTTCTGCAAAGTGGCACCACAGCCCTGCTCCAGACCAACCAAAATGAAGGGCTTAGGTCACAGTCCTCAGAGGTGACTGATGGCTTAGGCCCCAAGAGGGTCTAGAAGCCAATTAAAATAGCATAATAATTTAGTTATTTTATATATATAAAAAAAAGATACTGAAGCAACTCCTGTTCCCTGTCATGTTTCAAATCATACATGAGAACATCTGCTTCTTTTACAAAACAGACGTATAAGCACCATGTCCAAAAGAGGGTTCAGGGCTCTGAATGGCAAAACAGCAGGGCAGGGCAACCCCAAGAAAGGCAGCAGTTAGGAACGTGTAGTCACTTCCACCTTTCCTGCAATTGCCGCGAGCAACACAGAACACTGACCACTCTGCATTTCTCACTCTTAGGTTTCCAGCACCCTCACCTCGATGCAGAGGCAGCCCAGAGACCCATCCTGAGGTTATGGATTATATGGGATGGCGTGTAGGGGCCAGGTAAGTCAAAAAGCAAGCTCAGCAATGAAAATGTGGTCATGACTATGAAGCAATGAATCTTCACAAATTCCACCCAGGTCCAAAGTCCAACCTTTCCTTTTCTACCTTGTGCTCATTTATTTGCTTTTTTCCCCTTCTCAATTTCTTTGGAGCAAAACTTAAGACATAGGGACTTGGAGAAATTTTTCATAAAAGCTGACATAAACCTTCCCAACAGGCAAATCTTTCTCTTGTATTTGTTCTGTTGCTTCTACTCTCCTCTTCCAGCTGTAGTACTTTCTCACCCCTCAGCAGAAGGTCGCGTAGAAGCATCTCTGCCACAGGCTGTGCTCCAGTGGGAAGCATCACCTCCAGATGAACTGCTCCAGCCTCACTCAGAACCAACAAGGTGTGTGGGTTGGCAGAGGAGCAGTAAGTGAGTGGGCTTCTTGTGGTAAAGCAGCACAAGGCCCCGTGCTGATAGACTTGCCCCATGAAGTCTTTCCGGGACACGTGTGACTTGCCCATGGGTTATGGTTTGCTCTCCCAGAGCAGACATTTATCTGCCAGAACCTGGATTTTATGGAGGAAACAAAGAAGATTCTGTTTCTCAGAAGAAAATAGCATCAATTGTGTTCTCTTCCACCCCAAATGCAATTTTCAACACTGATGTTAAAGTATGACTTCGTAATACCAAAGGAACATACAGTTATTTTCTCTTTCTTCTTAAGCAAAAAAAAAAAAAAAACAACCCAACAAAACTTGCTTTCATTTAGGGAAATATATTTAGTAAACGAACAACAGTTACAGCTGTATCTGGATGATGCCTTCTTTTGGTACCACAGACACAAGGACCATGTTAAAGATGCAAAATTGCTTTCAGTTTCTTGACATTTACACATCTGTAACAACATTCCAGGCATTCTGGAAATTTTGTCAGTAATTTGGATTAAGGGTCAGAGCTGTCTTTCTAGAAACCATTTCTATGTCATACACACAAATTAACATGTATTAAGTAGTCATCTTTCTGCCCACAAGCACTTGTGTAGAATTCATTGGTTTGGGAAGTAAATTGAAAGCAGACCGTGGATGTTAAAAATATGGTTAGATACAGGAGTTTTATGCTAGTCAAACACTAAATAAACAGGCCCCTTTTTAGGTTTGTTTAAGAGGACTATAGGGACACAACCTCAGAAGATGTATTTTAAGGCAATAGAGATACTGCCCTATAGATGTGAAGTACAGAGTTCTGTAATACAGGAGCAGCAGAGTAACTTGTTTTCCAAATTTGTACAAAACTGTAATGAAAGAAATGACAAAATACTACTTGTTTCCTCAGCATACTACTCATCACTTTCCTTCTACAGTAAAACCTGTTTTTTAATTGCTACAGCTACACAGCCAATACAGCTAGGAGAATAATCAGAGAAAATTCGGATCACGCACTGTCAACACAAGTGGATATCATAGAGCTGCACTTTAGTTTGTCAGTTATTTTACTCATTGTGTAAGAAGCAAAGCAGTAGGCAAGGGTGACTCAGAAAAAAAGTACTTTTTTAGAACAAACAATTTGTAAAGAAAAGTATTGTCTATAGCCTTAGGCATGAGTATGAAGGCAAGCAGTTTAACCATTTTATACCTGTTTGTTAAAAATTATTTTTTAAAGAAATCATTTTTATTTACACAGTGTAATTTTTTGGTGATAGACATAATTTATTTTCACAGTAACAAACTGCAGCTACACCCAAATCTTTCCAGTAATTCACAGTTCCTGATTGCAGTTGAAGGCTGGAACCATTGTAGCTCCAGTGGTCCATATTCCCAAGAATGAGGCACCAGCTGAAATTTAATATTTGGAAAGCATGTTATGGAGTCAGCTGCTTGAACCATACGCATCTTCCTACTTCAGTCCAACCATCCATCAGTTTTGTGGTGTGTTTGGAGTGCTTTCTTCCTAAAACTTGGCAGCAAGCATCTTAACCATAGGAGAGAGGCTGACATTTTCTCATCAAGGGAACAATTCTTCCATGCATGAGTGTCCTTCATGTGTCAGACAAAAGGAGTCACGACTTAAAGGAACTGAAACAAGTGACCACCACATACTAAAGAAAGAAGTTGTCACCTTTTAAAGAAATGAGATAATCAAAGGGTACAGCTGAATCTTGAAAATCCGGTCTTTAGAAGTACTTAAATGAATGCTGACTTCTTAAAAATCTCTTCCAGTTAGAAGTGCTACGCACATTAAAATCTGGCATTCTTCTTTATTGCAAATCTACCACTACAGCATCATGTTATACTGTGTGGATGCACCAAACCCCTTTATTTTGGACTTGCTTTGAATCCATGTGGAAGACGAGAAAAGCAGGAAGCACCCATTTGAAGAATTACATGTACTACACATACCTATGTCTGCATGGTATTAGGGGACAGTGACATATAAGGAAAACACGATCACAAAATTAAAAATAACAAAGAGAAAGCAGAATGGTTTAATCACAGCACACAATGAATAAATAGTTTTCCATTTTAGAGCAACAAAAAAGGACAATAAGCAGCAGTTACAAAAGCTAGAGATTTTAAAATAAATAGGCACAGATAATTGATATTCAAGAGTCTTAAAAGAGTGGGATGAGGTTTTGCGCTTCAGCATTAATACAGATTTCCAATAAATCTGGGAAAACAAAGGAAGTTCCAAAAGAAAGGAAGAATGCAAAAGCTCTAACTGTATTTCTAAGTGGTAAACAGGACAGCATGGATAGGCTTGTCAATCTGGTATCAGTCCCAGACAATGAATGAAATACACACTGAAGTGAGGCATGGGAAAAGGGAATGCAAAATGTGCAGTCGATATTTGCTGGGAGGGCCTGAGGGTGAGACAAAGGGCCTGTGTTGATAAAAAACAGCGCGTCTAAAAACCCACAGGGATCATGACAGATAATCAACTGAACAAAATCCTTGCTCAGGCCTCAGTGAAAGGCTGTGATTGGAAGGAACGTATGTCCACAGTCGTAGTAAGATGGCTAAAATCTGGAAAAGGCTAATGGAAGAGTAACAGAATTCAAACAAATTTGAAAACATGCATCACAGTATCTACAAACCAGTATGTTTTGATAATAGAGGGGTCTTCAGTGTAGCAGGCAATGTATAAGAGTTTCCAAAGGATGGCATCTGCAGCGGGGCAAATTCTGACTAGAGCGCAGAGGAACATTTTTAACAGTAAGACTGTTCCAGACAGTAAGACCAACCTGGAATAATTTCTTACATGCCGTCAGGGGTTCCCCATCACAATTAATTTTTAAATCAAGTGTGGATATTTTCCTATAAATACACCATCATTAAAATAATAATTAATTCAGGAAAATTTCGTAGGCTGGGTGGTATAGGTGTTAAGGCTCTGTTACCACAATAGCCAGGTCTGAGTTTCTAACCTATGAGCAGTGTTTACGTTTGAATTGTCATCACCAGATACTTAACACCCCATGAAGATAAATGAGACCATCCATACCATTCCTTTAAAAATTCAGGAACTCCGCTATATTGGATTGCATATGGGAAGACGTATTCATAAACAAAGAGGAAATATTTCTAAAGGAAATGTGTTATAGCTATTAATATTTAAGATTTCTATTTCAGTAGCAGTTAACACTTGCAAGTTGATGACTGTTCTACCATGCGCTGTAAAGAATATATTTCAGTTAGTTTACAATGGATCTTGCAGCACAAGTTGAAAACAACAGTTATTTGTAGCCAGGGAACAGACATAGCCATAGCTGTTTAGGGTACTCATCCTATTCCTATGAACCACTGATCCACTATTTCATGTGGCATGCATCACTTTATTACAGCACAGAAAAATTCTGTGTTCAAAGTCTAGCTGGATTCTGTCTTGTAATTATTCTCAATTCTTTATTAATGTGCTGAAGTGAGTGTGAAAACACAAGCATGAAAGTACTGACAGCACATTTGCAAGTATTTTGTGGTTTGTTTTGTTAAACAAAAGATGTAAAATTTACAGTGTTTGGTATTCCAAAAATATCTGTATAGCAGTAGTACTGTTGGTTTTGTATTTGACTTCTCTATAACATCACACATAAGAGGAAAATTTTACAATGAAACAAAGGATCTAACCTCTCTAGTAAAGCAAGGGATGTTCCTCACAAACTAAAACTATGAGTATTAATGTAGTTTTGGTGGTTTTTTACTTTTTTTCTTCACTCCCCTGCCCCTTATCAAATTTGAGTGAAGACTTGAGTGCTGGGTGCAAGAATCTGCTTTTGAACTATGCTGAGTAATCTCTGTGTATGTCGTTTTCTTAATTGCTTTTCACTGTCTTGTCCAAGGAACACTTTGCAAGGAATAGCTGCATGGGCTATGATGTAATGAGATCTTGTTAGCTAAGCAAGACCAGACCTCAAGCTTAAGCAAAATAAATTCGTATAGACTCTCTGCCCCTTGACCCAGCTGTTTTGCAGTCTTTGAACAGTAAAGAAACTTGGAATCTGGTCACAGATGCCAGTGTAGAAATTCCCCTGGCTGAAGGGAACTGTCAAGCGGTGTAAAACCAAAGAAGCTGGTTCCCACTGCTTTCTGTCTTATCCAAAAAAGCATGTTAAGCTAAAGAAAGGATGGGAAATTCAGAGGGAAGACGAACTGTATCTTTATTGTGATGATTTCTGGCCGGCATATGGTCCCTTAGGGGCCAAAGCCAGCTTCATAAATTAGAACCATATAGGGTTCACAAACTTATTTTATGCTGTAACTTCAGTTGAGGAGCAAAGCAAGACAGGATAGGACAGGCTGAGAAAGAAGAACCTGTGACTAGTTCTGACAGACACACCAACATTTCCCCTGTGCATATTTTGAAGAGCAGCACATAAGTCCTTCTATAAAGCTTTTTTCAAAACCAGAATAGTTTGTCTGAGAAAATTACAGCAATAAATATGTTTACATATATAGAATAGGTATATATGTAATATACATATATATGAACATACATACATGCAATAATACATATATATAGTTAATAATAAATCTGAATAGCACCAAGGAAAATAAGGATTACAAATTAGAAGAAGCACATATCATGTATGTAATATTTCTAGTAAGAAGTACAATTTACTTATCCTTTTCTACCCACTGAAGATTTCTCTCTCCTCTCACTACTTAATGCTTTTCACTAACAAATTGTTATTTGAGAGTAGTTGGAGGGACAGTGAGTCAGTGAAATCTTGAGATTGTCTACAGTCTGCTTACTTTAAACATGGGTAGTATACCTACTCAGTATACCATTAAAATCTGTCATTCTCTGTAGGACTTGGTTAAATGGCATCTTTGGATAAATATTTTTCTTTCAAACAAACATTATAGCTTAGGAGTTTGTGTTTGGTTTGGTTTGTTTTAACAGAACTATAAATTTTGGAGTTCTCAATTTAAACTAATCATATTATGAATTTCTTTGGTAAGATACGAGAAAGGATGTTCTAACGAATAACTGGGATTCAGGAGGACTGGTGTTTGCTCTGGCACTGATGTTCTGTAGCCATCATTGCCAAAAAAGGATAGTTTGAGATTTAATTGGAATTTTTAGGTTTGCAAAGATAATTTAAAACTATTTAAACCAGTCTTTGTATATGCTTTCATAATACATGTATTAATACAGTATCAGTGATGACAGGTTAACGTAGAACAAAGAAAAGACAATTCAGCTTTACACAAGAAGTTATTGAACTGTGGCATTCAATACCAAAAGATGGTGTTAAATATCTTTATTTTGAAAGGTCTGGATAGTTTATGATCAATAGCAACTTCCAGACTTATAACTGGTGGAAGAAAAGTGAGCACCTTCCTTACTCATCTCTGTGGGATTCAGAAATGCATCTTACCAAGATGTGGCTGAGAATTATACTGTTCTCATGGGAACATGCTTTGCAAAACTCTTCCTCTATCGGCTGAAACTTAAGGCACTGACCATTGCCCCAGGTGGATCAACAGAGCTGGGCCGTCAGTGCCTACATCTGAGAACAAAACAGTGACTGAAGGGCCAGTACATAGGGTGGTCACCCACACCAAGTAACCAAATCACTTGCAAATAGTATTGAGATTACTATGGCAAATATATTTAACATAACTAAAACTCTAAAAACTAGCATTTCAGCCTGTAATTAGAGAGTGGAGCCTCAGTGCTGGGAAGCAGTGCTTCTCAAAAAGAGTTGGGGATCAGAGTTCATAGTCATCTGAGTATAATTTCCCAATGTGACGCAGTGCACAAAATGTCTAAGATGAGCTTAATAAATAGGCATCAGAGGAATAATGAATGAAGATAGGTGTCGAGAGTTATTACACTGTTGTTGTATTTAGCACTGATGAAATCATTACTGGAATATTTTGTCCAGTTCTGGGGCCCACGGTTCAGGAATATTGTTGAAGAAGTTCAAAGAAGAGTCACAAACATGACCTGGGGACTGTTAATCATGCTTCAGGGTAAAAGACTCAAAGAGCTTAATCTGCTTAGTTTATAAATTGAGAATGCTAAAGATTGATTTGGACCTAACCTCTAAGCTGTTACCTTGGGGAATTATACAGGTTTGATTACAGACCCTTAAATCTAGCAATACATGAAATTAGCAATAATAAGAAGTAACATAGTAAGAAAATCTGGACAAATTCGTGCTATAAATAACAGTGCATATTTTGCCAACTGGAGTGAGCAACTTCCCAAGGTCTGTGGCAGATTCCTTCTCAACAGCAATTTTAAAATGTTTTTCTAAAAGACAGTTTGTAGCTCTAACAAAAATAAATTAGGCAGCTCTAACAGCTTGCTTTATACAATAGTACTTTTGGTTTTATCATCTGCAAAACAGGTGGAAATACTGAGCTTTGGGACCTTGCAGCCGTCAAAACAGATGCTTCCAAATGTATCGGTACAAAACCTATGAGTCTAAGGAATTAAAAGAGTCCTTACTGGTAGCATATCTTTCTCTGACCAAGGCTTTTAGGATATACTACTGTATTTAGAAGAGAAAATAAAACCCAAACCTCTAGAGAAACTACAGGTATACAATTGTTTTTTCCAAACATTAAACCAGTTTAAGTGTATACTAGCGTATAAAGTACTAATAACTGTGTAAGTAAAACCTGGCACTTCCATATTGCTTTCCAGAAAGAAAATCTCATAGACAACACTTAATGAGTCAAGTCACTCAGAAATCCTGTGAAGTTAGTAACTACCATTATTTGCATTGTACAGAGGACAAATTGAGAGTGCCCAAGATCAGAGAGGAATTCTGGGACTTGTCTGGAAATGAAACAAAAGCCTTTTGAGAGCAGTTCCTGTGCTTTAACCAACTTTTTCTTTTTTACCAAGCAAGCTGTAAAGAACCTGGCAGGTGACATTCTTGTTCTTGTGTCAGTATTGATCCAATCCTGCGTCCCATGCCAAAAGAAACTCTGATGCTGAAAGTGCTGTCTCTTTCCAATGACATGTAGAAAGCAAAGTCTTGAGTTCTTATACTGTGACTTATTCTCATTGCACTCGTATTACATGGAAGAGGTGATAATGAATTTGGTGTCTTGTCAAAATTCCAACTTGGGTGATTAGTTTATTCTTACCTAAACTCCTTGAATTTCCATATTGATGATACTTTCCATATACCTCCCTGCAGAAAAGAATACCTGTACTATTACAACTAAAAATTTGCAGTATTAAATTAATCAAACAGAATAACATGTCTGCCACTTTATAAAATATAATCAGGAAAACTGATTAGTGGTGCACCACTGATTTAAAAAGGTATAAATAAAAATAAATTTTAAAATGAAATTTTAGTTTAAGACTGTCCTGTGCCCCAAATCTAAAATAGAATTATTTTTCTTTTTATCCCAGTTTTTAGAAAATTTAGGAATTGCTTTCATGAAACCAGATGTCCATTCTTATGGGTATGTTGTGGGTGGAAGACATAAAGTAAATTCAATGATAAATGGTGGAAATTACACATATTAAGCAACAATCAGCAGACTGCACTTACAGCAACAACAACTAAAAAAAAGGACTTCTAGCAAGAAAAACCCCAAGTCCCATCTGTTACTAGCATTGAACAAAATCAACATAAAATGAACCAACATTATTTTGGTCTTTGATCTCTTGGATGCTTTATGACAGAGGTCATAAATCACGTAATTATTATCTGATATCAAGACAGCTTGAATTAACCTCTTACATTCCTAAGGCAATGCGAGCCCTGATCGCAAGTCAAAATCTGCTTGTGTGAAATAAGTAACCTTACCAGGGACATAAATCCTTTTCCTCCCATTTTAGTCTAACCTGGACTTTTGAAAACATTTTAGTGCTTCAGAGGTAGAAAATATCACACTGAAATTCATCAAATCACAGACATTTCCTGTTTGTTTCTGGAAGCTGTGGTTACGATTTGTAAATCACATCATCACTTGGGTTCTGGCTTCTTTTAATTATAGACTTCCTCCTTCCTTTTGCTCCTCTTCATCAGTGGAGGTCAACTCAAGATGCCTCTATGTTTTGGCTCCTGAGATCCAGGAAAATTTGGAAGGCTTTTAATTCTGACATTTCATTCCTGCCGTTGATATGAAACAGCCTACATTTGACGAGCTTCAGAAAACACAGCAAAGAATAGTACATACTTGGATTTTCTTTTTTTTTTTCCAATAGAACATTTTTAGAATTTTAGTGTAAATTGGAGGCACATCATGATTAAAACATCTTATTTTTATGTATATAGCAGACAATCATTTGTAGCAGGTACCATACATATATATTGTGAAAAACAGCCACACAATAGAAGTTCTTTCACAAAAGAAATACACTTTTCCAAAAGAGTGATGTACCTGAAATACTGTATTATAAAAATATAGCAGCTAGACTAAGAACATCAGAACCAGGTCACACAGAACCATGACAAATAATTCAGCATTTCAAGTACAAGAACAAGAAAAGAAGACAATACATAAGCTTCATAATGGAAAACATAACAGAATAAACAGAGAAGATTCTTTTACTGGCAACACTTGGAGCTGAAAGGCAGCCGAAAGGGAGATGGGCCAAGTTCTGTGCACATTCTCACAGGAAGGGCACCAGATTAGGTAGTCCACAGAATGATCTGTATTTGAAAAAGTTATATGCTGCTTCTGCCCACGCAGATGGCAGGTGCTGTATGCAGGCAGCCCTTGCGCTGGTTTTCCCACTACCTAAATGAAAAGCTTACAATAAACACAAATTTGAGAATCGGGTGTTTTTTCTAGTAGCATGCCATTTTCATTCTGATGTAAGATGTAAATCTTTATGTAAGATTTAACCACTGTTGCTATCAAGTGTGGCCAACCACTTCTTGCTCCACTTTTCAGTATGCCTTAATGTACACCATTATTTTTTCTCTGCTGTTTATAAATTTTGGACTTACAATAATAAAGATGACTGTTCAAATTTCTGAGTACTTAGCTAGAATTATATACAGATACTGTATTAGATACTCTCATTATGAAAATAATTGGCTTCACGGGCTTGTGTCTAGTTGGGTGCTACAAACTAGACCCAGAGCTCAAGCTTGCATGTAAGCTGTTCAGGGTGAGCTCCCACATGGACCAGAGCCTTGAGCTAACTCAGCAGTGCAGGTGTAACCAGAAGCTGAGGTGCTCTGCAGACAGGTCCACATTGAAACAATCCTTCTCTCTTCTGCAAATACTATATTTGTCATTGCCTTGGCCTTTGCAAGGAATTCATAAGGTCTGAGGAAGGATCCTATTGCCCTTTTAGTCTTGCATACATGTGCAAAGATAGGGACAGACCCATTCAGTTCACAAAACATACAAACTACAAGGCACTGAGTGTGAAAAATGCATCTGACAACTTTTCTAGTGTATGTGCTATAAAGACTTACAAGAGTGAGCAAGCATAATTCACCGTTTTGGTAACTGAGACAGCAAAAATTTTCCATGATATTGAAAGCTTAGTTCCACCGATTTAGACAGATAATTCTGCCAGTGGGATTGTCATCACTTTTTCATGACTCAGTGTTCCTTCCTTGTAACAAAGGAAGGGAAAGACAATGTACAGGATGGCATAGGATGAGGCATCAGTCTCATACAGAGCTATGAAATGATGAATGAAATTATGTAATTGGTTATACATATATTTCATTACATAATGAAATAACTTAAAGAAAATCTGAAAATTATGTTATATCTATTATTATAACCTGCACTTAAATAGACTCACAGAAACTGAAATTCTTAAGCAGGAATAGAAAAAAGGAGAGATTTCTAAAAATTTCTGTCAGCACTTCTGCCTAGAAGAGACTTATCTCTCTTCTGAGTGAAGTCCACATTTGACATACAACTATAAATTTGGGTGAAATCCCCTGAAAACAGGAGAAATATTTTTAAAATCTGCTGTAAAAGTAAGGAAAATATGATTTAGGAGTAGAGCCATAGGAGAATGTAGTAATAACAGGTCTGTCATACACATTAAATGTTCTGATCAGGCTAACATTTATCAGTGTAACTTCTTCCTGAGTTCCCACAAGTCTGCAGAGGGGTGTTTAAAGGTTCTTAATTCTGCCATGCAATCTATGATAGAAAAAAAACAATAAGAAAAAGAAATGTGTAGGTGGTCTGTATCCGAGTCTGTGTGATGGTAGGTCTCAGTGTGGAATGTGATGCACAAGAAGCACACTGCTTTATGCCAGATTTATTTTCTTTTGAAATCGGGGTTGACCTGAGCATAAAGTTAAAATAATTTATTCTTTATGTAAGGTGCATTTCGTCTAGCTGTAAGTAAAAATGAGACTAAGGGCAGCATCGCTTTCAGTATTTTAGACTGATCTATCTATCTATCTATCTATCTATCTATCTCCTTCAGGTTAAGGTAAGTCACAAATATTCAGGAATTTCAGATGACCTTAGACTCCTCTAAAGAAGATAAACCTGGGGTAGGCAGTGTCTCATGATTAGAATAAGTAACCACCTGGAAGCCCAATGTCCAGGTCCGTAGAAATCAACAGGAATCTATTGACTTCAGGGAATTTTAGAGCTGGCTCTGGAAGAACTCAGGGAAATCACTCCTTCTGCACATCACTTCATTCATCTGCTCAGCGACTACAACATACCTACACATTCTGTAACAAGTGAGAGTCTGGCAAGTGACTCCCACGGCATTTTCCCCTTTCATCCAGGAAACTCCTTCGTTAGCGATAAGCCTCTGGGCCGTGGCATCCATGTACCAGCCGAGGGGAGGAACCTGTTTGTAAACCAGATGCTTTGACATAGCTGGAACTTGGAAGGGAGGCGGCAGTACTTGGCAAACAAACTTGTAATAAGTGCACTTTGCTTGAAATGTTTATCATTTGTTCTTGAAAAATATGCTGAGAAGATGGGCACTAGACATACTGTTCGACTTTGAAGTTCAAGTTTGGAGGTGGGGATCCTAAATACCTCCCAAGGAACATTTGAAAAAAACAACCTGGTGTTCTGTAAAGTAAAGAATGTGCTTGAGGAGAGGGGGTGGGGGGAGTTAGTAAATCCCTCTGTCACGCCATTTGCAGCGAAATTATCAAAGTCCAGCCAAAGGCAGCTTCATTGTAAGCAACAGCATGTTCATATGAAGCCTTTCAAAGGTGCTAGTAGATTTAATAAGAAGCACACAGGTATACCAAATATCCCTTCCAAACCATGTTGATACATTCAGTTTAGCAACATACTCAAAAAAATAGGCAAATATGAAATCACAAAAGGAGTTTCATTGTCTGTCTTACATTTTCTCAAAATAAGGAGTTACTTTGCTCAGCTCAGATGTATGCGATGCCTACTGTTAAGCCACACGAAGTTACTTCCAACAGGAGCAACTAGAGCTCCTCATGGGGACAGTCTGATCAAGGAGGAGAAAAAAAGACTTCAGGTGCACAAAAATGTGACGGCTAACCTGAAGGTTTCTTCCCTGTGATGGTCTCATTGCTCTGAGGACAGAGAACTGCAGGTAGAAGTGTTGAATACGGATGGAGGCTAACCTGAACAATTTTCTGAAATCAGGCTCAGCCCGTTCACTGACATTTAGAATTTGGCTACATAAAAAGGGGAAGGGTATGGCACTTTCATGGTTTATGTCTTTACGATCAAATAAATTCAGCTCAGTTCAGATCTCAAGCTGGGAGGGACTGCTACCACAGGAAGGGGAGCTGAGGGACGTTCAAAACCCTCAGGAATTTTCTATCCAGTTCCTCTCCATCAACTCCATTTCTTCTCTGCCACTACTTCGCTTTCCTGCTTTGCTCTCCTCCCATCCTGTCTTTGTCGGAAGTCTGTAACAATTAGTATGAATCAATGGGGAAAGGGAGGCAAAGTGGTGTTTGCATGGAGATTGCACAGCAAACAGCTGTCCAGCCAGGAGATACCTCCTCAGCAGGGAGGTTGGTTGGTTGTGCAGGGGGAAGATCAGTCTTTGGGGGTGCTGTAAAGCTCTGGAGGCAGGTGGAGGCAGACTTCTGTACTCCAGGGTGGTCAGTGTGGCTGGAGGTTGAGGATCTAAAACCCCACAGAAAAGGTAAAGGGCTGTACTGAAGTGACTTGAGAACCACTGCCTGAGAGCCTAAGTCAGAAGACAGGTAAAATGGAAAGAGCAAAGGAGAAGAATACCAAGGGATTAACAGTTGCATAAAAAGCAAAATAATAATTTTATAAAATTTTGTCTCTGCTTAATTAAGCACATTAATGGTTTTATTGATACCTAGTGGGGATACACATGGGTAAAGATAAACATACAAGATAGAAACCTGAAATAGGAAATGGTGCATAAAATGGAAATAGTTAATACAAAATAGGAAGGGCTGAGGAAGAACGAAAAGTGGAGAGAGAAAAGAGAAGGGCAAATACAAGTTTTAAAAGAAGCAAATTAGATGCAGAAAGAATGGTACTTCATTGATTATTTTCTGTTGATGCTTTAAATATATGAAAACATATTTAATACTTATACTGCTCTTAAAGGCTTAACTTAGAATACATTAAAGAAAGTATATTCAGCTTTCTTGGATTAGAAAGCAGGCAAGATTTGCATTTAAAATAAAAGTCCAGATCGTGCACCCTCTCAGACAGGGTTAAACCAGACCAGAAAAAATTGCAGGGTCGGGGCCAAGGCAGCTGCCTGCATGCCTATTATGTCTGTCATTGTTTGTTTTGTCTTTTTGGACTTGTAAGCTCTTCGGGCTAGGAACACTCCCCATGGGGCCCATCCAACCTCCGCTGCCTTCAGTGGGCACTGGGTGAGGCTTTGTTTGTCCAGCATTTGGCTCAGAAGAGTCAGAGCCTTATTGAGACTTGTGAGTTACAGATGTAATACCAGCAAAATATCACATATATAGTCACCGAGATGGGAGATGCTGGCTGTGCTTGAATGTTTTTTTTCACACTGGGCTCTGTGCAGCCATGAAGTTGCACCCACATAGAGCCAGAGTTCTGGGCAATTAGGCACCATTATGATTGGTGAACGCAGAGTAAAAAGCCGGGGCAGATGACAAGGCAGTTTAAAAGCAGCCTTTAAAAGCACGTCTGCTTATTTTCACACTCGTGGCAGCATGAGCTCTGCTGGCACCACCGCCACAGGGGGAAGAGCCACACTCAGAGGAGGAGGGGGCCTGTGGCTCCTCTGGTGGACACAGATGAGTTGCTGTCCTGTTTCCATGTGCCCAGAATAACAAGTATTACAAGGGCACAGAAGAGCTAAAAAGGTGAGAGAGAAACCCTCTGAACACCAACACCTGAGCCGTGGCACTTGTGAACGCTTCGCTCACGCTTGACCTAAAGGGCAGTAAATGCACCTCGGCCACGACATTCTTCACACGGCTCTTCCCGTCAGTCACAGACCC
>NW_009922703.1:0-2391 GCF_000696875.1 Nestor notabilis
GGCTTTAAGGTCCCTTCCACCCAAACCAGTCCATGATCCAATCCTCCCACTGACCCCCGGCTTCAGCTGATCCAACACTTACAGGTGGATTTTATGGAAAAGCTTAGCAATCCCATGATGAGTCCAGTCTTTTCCCAGATGCGGCAAAATATGCCCAAGAGCATCCGACCTAGAAGGAAAGGAGACCACGTTAGGCTGATCCAACCCGGTGGGTACCCATCCCCACCACAAGGGGTCTGCGGTCCCTCCAGGCTGCACGCACAAGCCTTGCAAGGACACTTTCCCTAACTAACGTGCAGGGATGTGTGGTGAGAGAAAGGCCCTTTACTTGGTTATGGTGCCGTCGATGTCCGAGATGACCACCTTGTCGTCCCAGTTCCACAGGTAGATGGTGGCCTCGCAGCGGCACGTGCCCTGGTACTGGGTCGTCACACTGAATGCCACCTCATTGGGGCCATCCTGCAGATTCAGCCTTCCCTGGGGAACAAAAGCAGTACATCAGCACAGGTCCACACCAGCCCAAGGCTTGCCATGGGCCAAGACTGCCACCCAGACAGACCAGAGACCCTAAACCACCCTGAGCAAAACACATGGGCGCCCTATAAAAACATGTGTCAGGAGTAGGGAAATCCCTGTCTGAGGGTTGTCTCACACACAGGCAGGGAAGGAGGAGTGCAGTACATACTATTTGCTCAGAGGAGAGCCGCAGGGATTTCTTGTAGGTTGCCAGAGGTTTCTGTTCAGGAGCATCAATTGCTAACACGTCCCCAGGGTGCAGGGGCTCTTCATCACTGGATGACTCCTCTTCCTGCCTATACGGAGAAGGGAATAGCATGTTGGCTTTACTCTGCAGACCACAGCTTTCCCTGTGAGCACCAGGAGAAATCCAGAGAGGACCCAGGACAACCCACCCAGGAAGCAGCCATGGAGGAGCTTGGCTGGACCGGGGTCAGCCAGAGTCTTAACAGAGCTTTCTGCCCTCATGCATGCCATAGACTTGGGAATATCTGGTCATTTACGAGGAGATCAGGAGCATGCAGACTCCTAAAGGCAGCTTGGGGTGGAGGCACTCACCTCTGCTGAGCGGAGTCAGGCTGCAGCATCCCCACATTGGCTTTCCCTGGTTTCGACTGCTGCTGCGGGCAGAGAGTGGTGTCATGAGCACCCCAGTGCCAAGGGCAGGAGCTGCTCTGCTTTACTACCACTTGGAGCAGCGATAGCAGGCAAGAGATGACAATGCATCCCCTTGCCTTCACAAGGACACTGCTCCATGGAAGAAGAGCCACAACCTGGTGCTGAGGCTGGCCAGGGAGACCAGCATGAATGTCTGGCGCCTGGGCTGTGGCACGAGGGGCACATGGCACCATCACAAGGTCCATTTTACCACATTACCAGGTGTTGTCCTGCTGCTCAGGCATTGACAGACCAGAGGGGACAGCAGCAACCTCCACAGGTCACCTTTCCAACAGGTCTGGCTGTCCTTGTACCCAGCCTCAGGCCATGCCCAGGACCCTGCTGCCCTCCTGCCCCCACCCCTGCCAGCCACCAGAGTGATGCCTGTCCCCTGGGGACTCACCTCCTCCAGTGGGAATTCTCTCCTCCTCCAGGAGAACCACCACCTGCTGCCTTTCTTGGGCATCTTCTCCTTCACCAGCCGGTCAATGGTGCTCTGTGAACATGGGATGAAGTCAGCCCTCAGCCCAGGGAGGCTCAGCTGCCAGCAGGCTAAGACCATTCTTGTCCAGGCAGGGTACCATGGTATCTAAAATCCACCTTGAGGTCCCTCTGAAGGACAGACCTCAGGGTTTGTGGGCTGGAGGGGTGCTCAGCTCTGCCCACAAAGCCCCAGATGGGCAGCTTGGCTTCTTGCAGCCCTCCAGCAACTCTTCAAGCCCTGCTGAGAAGCATGGCCAGTAAATGGGTTGTGCCACTGACCTCAGGAATGTTCCTCTGGAAAGCCTGCAGGGACAGGACCATGGGAGCAGCCACTGCCCAGACCAGTTGTAATACCTGGAAGAAGCGAGAGAGATACAGACATCACCACTCCTGGAGCAAGGGCTGTTTCCAGATCACCATCCTGCAGTGTGGCCAGAGGCTCCCTTCCCACAACTACTGCACTATAACCGTTGTCTGGGTTGGAGACATGCTCCTACTGGACTGTTTCTGTAGGGACAAAGGGAAGCAGCAGGAAGAGCAGGGCACTCACTTCTTGTTGAGCAGTATCACCAGGTTCGGGTCATCGATGAGTCCTGGATTCTCAGCAAACTGCTGGTAGGAGACAACGTGCTCCATGAACTTCTCTGATGGGACAAAGGCTGTGTCATGCCACTGGTGGATAACACGGGGACAGCAGATTTCCCCCTCTCCTCCCACCTACCGTGAGAGATGTGC
>NW_009922703.1:2453-5704 GCF_000696875.1 Nestor notabilis
GACGGAGCGGGGGCGTGGGGGGGCAGCTGGGCACCAACAGCACTGCCAGGGGCTGCCGGGGGCTGTGAACTCTGCTCCGGGTCACTGCCAGCAAGAGAACAAACAGCGGCAGCATCAGCAATAGCTTTGGACGTACCTGCTGTAGGGGCATTGCTCAAGGGGGTCTGAGCTCAGCCAGCAGGGACAAGCCTCACCTCCTGGGGAAGTAGAGAGCTGCCTGCTCCTCAGCCAGGCGGCAGAGGTCTGCCAGGCCAACATCACTGGGACCCGCGTTGGGACTTCTTGTGATGGCTCCTCAATGAACAGACAGAAGGGAGAGGGCTTAGCTGAAACTCCTTTCCAATCACCTTAGCATCTATCAAGGAAGCTAAAGGCATTTCCCTCTGTCATATCTGTGTATCATTTAAAGAGGGCATCTCTTATTTGAAAATCTGCCTTAAATCAACAGCAACAGAAGTACCACAAGACACCTGCACTGACATGAGACCACTTGCCAAAAGGACACAAAGGCCAGGCCAGGCTCCTGCCTCTGTTCTGCTTTGTCAACATGAAGGTGCTGTTTGAAGTGAGCACCGTGCAAGATAATGCTTTGTGATCTCCCTCTTTACCCAATGAGGAATCCCAAGTGTCTCTTCTTCAGGGAGACAATTTCATTCCCAAATTATGCTGCCTGGAAGAGTGAGGGTGGTTAGGACAGGTAACAAGGATAAAATTCCTTAAATACACTGTCAAAGGAATCATTCCTCGCTCTGTGTGGTTTTCCACCTGGCTTCGTATGCTTGGGATGAAGACACGAGCTGGGCCAGGTGCTGCCAGACTCTTCAAGTTAAGGTATGGCCTACACTGCTGAGAAATCTTCTAAACATGCAAAAAGCAGAGACATCCAAGCATGTACCTCAGGAACCATAAGGCAAGAAAGCCTTCCTAGGGAGCTGAGTGGGCACTGAAAGGAAGAAACCTGAGGCATGTCTCTTCAAAGCAAAGGAGGTGGTAGCACAAGGAGAGGGCAAAGCAAACACATCACACCTCGAATGCCCAGGGCAGTCCTGGGCAAGTTACACTGAATGAAGAACCCAGCCCTCCATGCAGGTCAGATACACCTGCAGGCTCCAACACTGCTCCCAGCAGCACCAGTCACCATGCACCTTGTCTCCTCTGGCCTTCCAGATGGGGCTCAGGGCCCTCTGAGTTCACCTGCCCCAGAGCAGCATCTGGCTGAACCTCTGGCACCACGCTCCTGCCTCCCTCCTGTGGGGGTAAGGGGGTGTCCGAAAAGCTCTCTGCCCTCACAGCACTGGGGACATCCTGCAGCCTGGAGAAGCCGTTCCCATCCCGTGGTGCAGGTGCTGGCTCACTGACAGACACAGCAGAGGAACAGGGCATGGCCTGAGGTCCTGCTGGGCATGGACCTCCTCCCAGACCTTCAGAGGTGGCAAAAAGATGGTTTGCCTCATCCTCTGGGGCCAGTGCCACAGAGATAGTGGTTTCTGCAGTAGCAATGGTCTTTATGGACTTGGCTGGTTCGGATTTATTCACCTAAGGAAAGCAGAAGAACAGGTTTGAGAACGGGAAGTTGCCCAAAGCATCAGTCCTGCTTAGAGGACACCTCCTCTAAGGCTGCCTGGCCACAGCCTCTTCCACTGTCCTTGAGACACCCCCTGCCACTGGCTGCTGGAGAGGAGCAAGAGCAGGGGCTCACCTGAGGGAGCCTTCCCCAGGCCCACTGCATGTGGGACTCAGTCCCCAGAGCAAAGCTCTCCTGTGGCCTGATCTCCAGCTCAGAATCACTTCTGGGAGAAGATGGATGGCTCAGGATGGGGCTACAAGAAGAAAAGACAGCGTGAGACTTCATCTACTCTACAGCCCTGTGCTTTCCTATCACTGCACGGACACTGAGGGCTAAGAGCCCTGTAAGGCTGCTTTCCTATAGAGTCACTTCTGCCCCCTGTCACTTACAAACAAGCAAGTCTTATGGGTTGAACTCTAACAGGTTCAAACTGAAACAGGGGAGATTGAGATGAGCTCCTGGGCAGAAGCTCTTCCCTGTGAGGGTGCTGAGGCGCTGGCACAGGGTGCCCAGAGAAGCTGTGGCTGCCCCATCCCTGGCAGTGTTCAAGGCCAGGTTGGACACAGGGGCTTGGAGCAACCTGCTCTAGTGGAAGGTGTCCCTGCCTGTGGCAGGGGGTTGGGACTGGATGAGCTTTAAGGTCCCTTCAGCACAAACCAGTCTGCGATTCTATAACCTGAGGCCAAAGGAAGCAAAGTGCTATGCTACCAGTTGCCCAGAAGCAGCTCAGCAGCAGAGCCCTGTGCACACAGACTTCTTGTGTCTGTGACCATGGCCAGAAGTGCCCCTTGGGGGCTCTCAGCTTTCCTCTAGCCACACCATATGAGGCCAGGAAAACCTTCCTCTCCTGCCACCCCCAAGTCCCTTTTCCATACCACCCTCCCAACCACAAGGCATGTCCCCTGCTGTCACCAAAGCCAAGCAGATCACCCTGGCTCTGCCCGTTACCTGTCTGCAGAGGCCAGCTCCCCGTCAGAGTAAGGGTGCATCTCTGGGGACTGCAGAGACACGGTTCCTTCTTCAGGGAGATCAGCAAAGGAGAAATACACTGAATCACTGCAAAGAGGGAAAGAAGTCCATGATGCTGCTTTTGGGCACCAGCCTGGAAAGCTGGCAATACCCAGCTTCCCCATTTCCACTGGCTTTCTACTCCACAGGAGGCTGGGTCCAACTTGGAAACACTTTCCCCATGTTTCAGTTCCACTGGGTGACAGCAAGTGAGAATCACCTTGGGGCTGGCAGCTCACATGGCTCCTCCATGGACATGTCACTTCTGGTCTCCTCGCAGCCTTCTAACGCCATGTCTGACACTTCCTTCCTCTTGGGCTTTCTCCTGCGTCGCCTCCTCTTGCGCAAGGTCACTTCAGCACTGGCAGCCTCCTGCCCATAAGGAGGCTGAGCATCCTCCTCCAGGCTCTGCTCTGTGGGGATGGGGGACGTGCAGAGACGGGAAGGGATGCTGCCCTGCAGCAGGGATGAGAGAGCCCATCAGCGCCAGCATCCTCCTTTCCAGCCTGGCAGCTCATGGCTCTTGTCTACGCAACATACTCCACCAGCACAACCAACACCGTGGTTGGACTTGATGATCTTAAAGATCTTTCCCAACCTAGATGATTCTACGGAGCCCTCAATTTGGGGGGGGCGTTCATGGCTAGGCCTGAAAGGAAATGCTTTGTATATACAA
>NW_009922703.1:5735-8773 GCF_000696875.1 Nestor notabilis
GGGGGAAAACGGGGACGGCACAACACGGGTGACCCACAAAAGAAACCAAGCCACAGACACCTTGGGGTATCCAGCCACATGCTAAAGACATCTTTAACGTGGGCAAGGAGAGGCAGGCAGGAGATGGCACCACAAGACCAGAATTACAAAGACTGCAGATGAGACTCAGCTCTAGAGCCCTCTCCCTGCTCTCAAACCCAGCCCAAGCTAGCAGCGACCACAAGTCAGACTGGGAGGGAGCTGCCAAGAGTTCTGGAAGCCACAGTTAGTCTCATCCTGCTTCCCAGTGGAGTGGGCAGCCTGCCACAGCCTCTGGCTGTCTCCCATCCCTGTCACAAGATCCCCAAGAGGCCGAGATCCGAGCTGTGTGCCCAGCTGGCCAGCAGCCATGCCCATTGATGGAGGCCAGGCTGGGATTCAGATACTCAATCTCTCGGTATGCTCCACCGCTCACATCCTCCACACTGCTTGCAAGGTCCTTTAAGTAGGAACCTTTCTGGACACACAGAGCATCAGAGGGGATAATGGAGTTACCCTGGGGAAGAGGAGCAATCCAAACCTG
This sequence comes from Nestor notabilis, assembly GCF_000696875.1. Lineage (NCBI taxonomy): Eukaryota > Metazoa > Chordata > Aves > Psittaciformes > Psittacidae > Nestor > Nestor notabilis. Next base: position 6,298 of record NW_009922703.1, read on the forward strand.
GTCCTTCCACCTCAACCCTGCACTTCCAGGTGGTCAGAGCAGGACACAGACCAGCAGCAGCTCTTCATCACCAACCTCATTCTCCTCCAACTCCTGGACAAAGAAGGCCTCTCCATTGTCACCCAGCTTCATGTGCAGGTCCACAGGCTCCCCGTTGATTTCAATGTCAACCTAGCAAGGCGCAGAAGCAGCCTGTCCATCACCCATCAGTGATGGAAGGCATTTCCCAAGGGAGTAGACGGGTTGGGATTGCTCGTGGGGCTGACAGCCACCCAGAATCCCCTCCAAGCATTGCCAAGCACCCCTTTCAGCAGGGCTTCCATTCCCCTCGATCCCATAGCCCACATAACCTATGGGTTATGGGAGATCCTGGGTGTGGAGCCCCGTCCCGGGGCAGGCACCACTCACCACCTTCTCCCTGGAGCGCAGCACTCCCAGCTTCCCGAAGCGCACATGGAATGGGGAGCACTGGAAGGAGTTATCAGGCTGCCTCACCACCACCACGTCGATGCAGCCCGTCAGCGTGGCGGGGTTCAGGCCCTGGTACAGCTCCTTCACCGTGACAAAGACCGTCTCAGCAAGCTGCCCCACGTAGTTCATGGTTTGAGACTGCAACGAGAGACAGGAACAGACTCGGATGGGGAAGAGGGCTCCAGCTGCTCACTGCAAGGTGAGGTCATGAGGAGAAGTCATCCCGTAGCTGCAGACACAGCCCCACCACGGGGACAGGCGAGTTTCCCCAAGGAAACCGAGGCAAACACATGAAGATCCTTGCAGAAGATCACCAGCGAACAGGAGAGAAGCCAGAGCACTAGTTACTACCTCCAGCTTGGAGGAGACATGCCTTTGGCAGTGGGATGCACCATCACAGTTGTCCCTTGGGAGGGCAGACACCACCTCACAGCAACACGGTGTAATCAAGCTGTCAACATCCAGCTCAGACAAGAATTTGGTGGGCAGGAGACTTCCTGCCCTGCACTGTCCATAAAGAAAAACAACAAAGAGCCACCGAAGCCCAGAATCCTCCATAACTCAGTGCAGAGGTGGGAAGCCCAAGGAGCTGCTGCATTCACCACATACTCACTTTGAACAAAGTCCAAACCTAACATGTCCCACTCAGAGGGGAAGGCATCACTGAATCTGGTCCAGTCCCTGGGCTGGAGGAGGCCCTTGTGCCATTAGCTCAGCACTTGGGGTCAGCAGGACAACAATCTTGATGTCAGCACATCACACCAGAGGCTGGGAACCACATGGCTTCCCGAGCTGCCAGCTCTGGAGCCCACCTTGCCCCAGGGAGAGGATGAGGACACAGGATGAGCACTTCAGAAAGACCATGGATGAGCTAAAGGAAGCCTCTCATGCCAGCAGCACAGTCAGCCAATGGCACAGTGTCCGGGGGGGCTCTCAGCACAGCCCCTGGTGCACACCCAGCCCACGGGGTGGCTGGTGAGAGCTGGTTCCTTACCCAAAGGGATGAGGACAAGCCCTCTGCAGGCACCCAGCTTCTCTGATCTGCTTTGCACAAGCTCAGCCTCATCCTGTTCCCAGCCATCCCTCCTGGAAGGTGGTTTGCACGTCCCTGCTCCATGTCCTGGCCCCCACCTCTCCCTGACAGACGGGAATAGCTCAGAGCCCCGAGGCTCCCTAGGGCGGGATGGGGGGAAGCACGAGCCTGTTCCCGAAGCTTCAGCAGCTCTGCTGTGAGCGGGGCCAGTGTCAGAGCCACTCACCAACCTGCTGAGCCCAGCTTTCCCGGGACAGGCAGCATTCCAGCGGCAGGGCCTGGAGCACGCAGCACAGAGCTCCTCGCTGCAGGGAGAGGGGCAACAGTCGGGCTGGCCCCAGTGCTCCCAAAGCAGCGCTGGGGGGCTCCCAGCTGGGATGGGCATTGACACAGACCTGCGCTACGGGGAATCACGGGCAGATAAACTTGCACAGCCTGTGGTGTTTGGGGAGGGGGCTTGGAAAGAGCCCCCAGGAACAGCCCTACGCTGAGACGCGCCTTCATGGTGACGTGGAGCGCACTGCAGCCACCCAGCCTCATGGCAGGGCTCCATCCCCTCTGCAGGGCCAGCATCCCCACGTGGACTTCGTGCCCCCTGGCTTCAGAGAGCAGCAGGCCCATCCCCACACCTCTGCCTGCACACTGCTGGGGCTGTGCTCAGCCCCAGAGCTCGGGGCAGGGAGACAGGATGGCTCTGGTATAGCTTTTGGCTTACTGAGTTTAACTCCCTGTGGGCTTCACCCAGGACTGCTGGAGGAACAGAGAGAAGAGGCTCAGACTCTGCAGCCCTCAGCCCCACCATGGATGGAGCAGGTCTGTCAGGGACACAAGGAGCAAGTTACACTCTGAAAGGACATCAATAGGTGGACGGGGTAGGAGAAAGGGTTTTCAGGCCACCTCGAGGACACCAACCCACATTCAACGAATAAACCCTACAGAGGAACGGGGCGTCCCCTCCCTCAACCCCAGGAT
>NW_009922704.1:0-16475 GCF_000696875.1 Nestor notabilis
AGCCGGGGTACCGGTGGTCGGGAAGCGCAGCCCCACGTTTAGGCCTCCGAAACCGGCCCGCAGCCCTAACCCTTGTCAGGCCAGGACGAGGCGCTCGGGCCTCGCACGGGGGCTCTGCCAGGGAAGTTGCTTCACGAAGGATGCAATGTACTGCCGTGGATCTTCCCGTTCTTACGGGAACCTCTCCCGAGCTTGTTAAACCCGCAGTGTGACAAGCCAAACCTTGTTTGGTGTAGTTACTTGGCACATCGACAGTTAGCTAATGTATGGGTTCCAAATGCCAAACTCTGTAGCCTCTAGGCCCTGTGCTAATCTATATCCATCTATTGCATTGCTGTGTGGGATGCTGAGCATCCCCAGGGGAGTCACTGAGCATACAAACCTTTGTTGCAGCTGAGAAGCTGGTCAAGAAGAAACACACACAAATTTTAAAGCTTGGATAATTTGGTTGTGAAACACCTCTCAAGTCAAAAAAAGAATGCTCCCTCAGCAGCTGGTGTCAGGTTCTGTGAGATCTGATTGCTACAGCTAGCAAAAGACACCGCCTTGCTCATCTCACCTCACCTTGTATCAGGGTGCTAAACCCATGCTATTGCACCATCTTAGGGGCAGGTAAAAATAATGGAAAAGAAAGGAAAGAACTCTTGTTTAAAGTGTTAACTCCTGTCCTTGAGACATGGAACATTCTGCTATCATGATTTAAAATCACAGACTTCTTGTAGAACTGTGTGCAGTGCAAGGATTGAGAAATACTGCTGAGAAACTGAGAAAAGTTTTGTTTACATCTGTCACACTCCGATCTTCTGATAAGCTTATTCCATTTGTAATGCTGGAAAAATGACATTGGCCAAACACAAACTGAATAGAGAATGGCATAGATGCATCATGTAGACTCACTGCTGTCTTCTGTGCCTACAGACCAAATGGTCTTCTTGTTAGAAGCTGATCTGCTCTTGGAATCTAAAACCTCAATTCCTCCTTCTTTTCCCTTTCTAGCACCAAAAAACCACCCAAAACAAAATCAAAGCTGGAACTGTATGCTTGTTCTAGACTTCAAAATGGGTCCCTAATGCCAGCCTCTCGTTACATGCTTTGGTGGCAAAATTTCCTGTCACTGGGGTACTTGGTGTGTTTTGGCTTTGGAGAAGAGCAGATGTGCAGGAGGAGATGAAGCAGTCCATGCAGGACTGCTGGCTGTGAGTGTGCCCTGATACCGTGCAGCCTGTTTCCTGCTCCCTGGGGCCTCAGCTGCTGGCGGGCAAGGCCGGCTCCCGTGCAGTGCATTCATGCAGCCTGGAATGGGCTGCAGTGCAAACAGATGTGTGATGAGGAGCTGTGGAGTTGCCTGGGTGGCCTCTTCCCCTTGGAGCTCTGTTTGCGGTTGGGCCCTTGCCTGGGCGGCACTGCGGGTGCACCCATGCCTGGCTATGTCCCTTACTGATCCTGACCCAGTGACTTGACTTCCCAGCTTCACCTCCAATCTACTTGTCACTCTGGACTCCTCTGGAAACCTGGGTTCGCTCTGACCCTGCTTGCCGTCGCTGGCCCCACTCTGCTTTTTTGTTTGAGCACTGCCAGAACGAGGTCACTGCCCTGCCTGCTTTGTTGTCACATTTGGTTCCTGGCTCACCTGCAATCTGCTCTCTTGTGAGCCTGCGCTCACACGGCCATGTTTTGTTTTGTTTTCTTTTCAGATGAATTTGCTTTCAAAATGGTACAGGCAGAATAAGTTTCTGTGATTCTTTTTTTGGTGTGTAGTCAACAATAAACACAGATGTAAACGTAAGTCTTCTTACCTTTATTACACCTTTACAGATCTAATAATAAATTTTAAAAAAGTGCCAAAATGACCAAGATAAGCTTGGGGAGATGACTCATATTTTTTTCATATTGCTTTCTTTTCCATGGTCCATGGTACAAGAGGATGAAAGACTTCCCATAGTCTTTGACATTAACTTTCTGTGTTGTAGAAGATAGCGTGACATAGACATGCATGAAATCATTGCTATTAATTCAAAATCATTGATTTGCAAAAAAAAAAACCAAACAAAAAACCAAGACAACCAAACCCAAAAACCAAAAACCCAAACACCAAACAAACAAACCCTGACAAATTAGCAATCTATAGGCAATAAAATTATAACCGTGTTCTCCTATGGTTTCAGTACTGAAGCATGTTTGAAGATTACACCCTGCAGATGATGAAGGAAAGCTAAACAGTAAAATGTGACAGACAGTTGCTGGATTTTCAGAATTTTAAACTGAGGTTACGGACACCATGCAATCACACCTTTTTAATGGTTGTCTGAAGTTAAATTCAGAGACCAGGTATCTGATCCACACTGGTAAGAGCAGTGTATTTGTCTCCTCAGGATGTTTCTGGATCCAGATGCTAATTTAAGTTTACATCCAACCCCCTGCCATGTGCAGGGACACCTTCCACTAGAACAGGTTGCTCCAAGCCCCTGTGTCCAACCTGGCCTTGAACACTACCAGGGATGGGGCAACCACAGCTTCTCTGAGCACCACCTCACCACCCTCACAGTGAAGAATTTTTCCCTAATAACTAATCTAAATCTCCCCTCTGTCAGTTTAAAGCCATTCCCTCTTGTCCTGTCCCTAAAGGCCCTTGTAAAAAGTCCCTCTCAAGATTTCTTGTATGTCTCTTTAGGCACTGGGAACTTCCCTAAGGTCTCTCCAGAGCCTTCTCTTCTCCAGGCTGAACAAGCCAACTTTCTCAGCCTGTCTTCACAGCAGAGGTGCTCCAGCCCTCTGATCATCTCCATGGCCTTCTCTGTTTGATGACTAGTTCTTTATAGCCTAATAATCTACTTTTTCTTATTAATCAGTACAATTTATTTTCTAGTTGCTGCCAGTAGTATTATTGCTTTTATTCAGCTTTATGAGGGTCCTATTTGCTTTTCCTGTCACTGAGTGTATTGCAAGAGAATTTAGTAAAAAATACTATTTCTTCACAAGAGGGGATGCAACAGACTGCAATTGATTTATTTGAATATCTAGAAAAGATCTCAGTAATGACATCAAAGGTCTCCTTAGATCTTGTTCCAAACTTCTTATGTAATTAATTATAGTCCTCTACCCAAACTATGCCTCAGATATGTGCCTGCCACTATTTCCAGCCCAGCTTGTGAGAATGACAGTTTTCCTTTCATGGCCCTACAGCTTGACCAATCTGTCCAGTGAGATTCTTAGTTGAGACTGTATGGGACTAGTGTACCAAAATGAATACTGCACCTCGGTAACCTTAGAACTGGAAACCTGAGACAGGAGAGGTCCATTTAGTAGAGATGGCATTACTAAAGAAACTCAGCACGCTAGCCCAGAATAACCTTGGAGCAGAAACACGCTCAGATGCTGCTAGGGAGAGGACAAACACTCTTCCTCCATTAAAACCCAATCTGTTTTGATAAAAGAGGAGTATGAACAACCTGAAGCTCTCTTGCCATTTTTCCAGTGTAAAGGTGGGTGGGATCTCCCAAGCCAGTACTGTTTTGAAAGAGAAGTGTTTGCTGTCTGGTGACTCACCTTATTGTTTTAAGCCAGAGTATCAAACTCAGGGTGCTGATTTTATCTCAATAGACCCAAAAGGTTCTTTGCTTCTGTTTAGTAATTCTTAAGTAATTCTGTCCATGACTTTTTTTTTCCCTAAAGCCTCCTAAAGAGATAGAGACTGTCGTATTAGGTTAATAACTTTTAAAATAAACAGCCAGATGATTAAAGCTGTTTCTTAAAATTGTATAAGAGTTAATTTATTGGAATTTTCAAGAATATTAATTACAGGCTTAATCTGGATTTAATTAAATGGGAACTACACCTTTAAGTCACTAAAATTCTCACTGGGATTTTCAGATGCATCCAAATACATCTTTATGTGCCGAAACACATTGAAAAGAAAGCTTTACCCAGCATTTTCAGGGAAAACAAAGTCATGTGTAATAGTAATCTCTTCCACAAAACAACATGTTGAGATTATTTTATTGAAAAAAGTATTGATTTTACTTTTTTGCCAAGCACAAAATAGCAAAGGTCGAAAATAATGCTCAGCTGAAGGGAGTCTGAGGTCACCCAAATGAAGGTTTGGGAACTTGAAGGATTTTCTTTCATGTATTTCTATTTTAGGGTTCAGGGATAAATGAAGCTGTACCAGACAGTAGATCTTTCTAAATGCTGTTTTGTTACTTCTTAATCCAATATCAAGGGAGAAAGTTTCTAGGATTGAATGACTAGTAGAAGTTATTTCTAATTCAGTTCCCAAAAGAATGAACAGGAACCCAAACTTGAAACACAGCTGTCATGTGGTGATCTCTCGATTTGATCAACTGATGACAGGAGAACCTGATACACAATAACACACATGTTGAAGAACTGGGAAATGTAAACAAATCTGTCAAAGCCTGTCTTAAAGTAGGTCCAGTAAATGCAAACATTTCAATAATATTTGAGTTGCAGAGATGGCTGGGTCTTAGAATATTTGTGAAATTGTAACAATTCCAGTTATTAAAAACTATAAAACTGTGTTTAGATCACACTTTGCTGCTTTTACACCCTATGCGCAAGAGGGGGAACTGCAGCAGTGTTATATGATTTCAAATGTGAAGCAGTAATTGTTGAACCAGTAAGAATCTAAGTTGCGGGGGCCAGGAAAGCTGACAGTACAAAAAGAGGTCACCAGTAGGAAGCAGATACTGTTCTCCAACCAGAGAGAGAACCACAGCTGTGCTGCACGCTTAAAACTGACAGGTCTGTAAGCTGCATGGATCTTCCCAGCAGCCTGTGGCCAGACCAACAGGGTCTTCCCTTCCCTCCTCTTCCCGTAACAGACTCCACTTATGGTGGTGATGCTGCTGTGGTCTCATCTAGAGCCATAGTTTCACTTTTTCTCATCTGTACTGTCACCTTAACTTTGCTTCCTTCTTTCTCAGATCTCCCAAACTTTCCTGACTTGCCTTTATCAAGTGCCGACACTGAATGATTGTGTAAGTGAAACAGTTGGATGGTTGACAGGGTTGTCAGGCATGCCTGCATCAGCCTGAAAAGCTAGTTGCATAGCTCTAATATGAAATACTCATAAACTCTGATAGAACAGCATGGAAATAAGAGTACACTCTGTACTTTAGTCATTACTTAGGGTACACCCTATACACTCAAAAGGCTACTGGTTGCACTGATGGAAAAGCTAGGAGGAGCTGAAATGCCATCATAGACCCACCTAGAAATCTGTGATTCAAAAGGGAAGCGTGAAGGTAAAATCCAGAATCATGAGCAGAACATGAGGAAGACAATAAATAGAATTGCCAGAAACAGTAAGATGTAGATATTGTAGTGTAATATATTTTAGCGATCTAGCATTCCTGGCTCTCTGATGACCTGGGTGCAGGAGGATTGGATTCTGTCTAATACTCATTCACCATATCCATGCGGTGTACAGGCAATGCAGCATCAGATTGCAGATGGAATGGTGGCAAATGTGTGCCATTTCAGCTAGCATCAGCCAGGGTCCATCCTCTGCCTCACCACCATGCTGATCACAGCATTCAGGAGGAGGAGATTCTGTGTCTGTGTGTGTCTGTGTGTGTCTGTGTGTGTGTGTGTGTGTGTTCAGAGCCAGAGAGAACAATCCCAGCTCCTGCTCCTGGCAGAAGGCTTCCTGCATGTCATTTCAGCAGGCAGAGGATGGAGATACACCAGCGTACACAGTAGTGTAGACTGGCATATGGTACAATGGTATATACAATATTCTCTGGAAACTGGAAGAGGAGTTAGCTGAGTTGCATCATCCCTGTTAGGATCATCAGAGAAGGTAATTGTTTCTTGTTTTCTCATATCTGTTTTGAAAGGAGTCACCCTTTTTCATCAGATGTGCATCTGTGGGAGTATGCTACCTGTTCTCTATTTGCTTTGTACAGATGTTCATCTTTATTTTATTTAGGGAACCAAAAGCAGCTGCTTCTATCTACAGTCATCTGCCATGCTTTCTCCCATGTTTGCAGTACATAGTTTGACATAACAATTGCAGAACAAACCCAAGAGACACCTCTGAGGAGCTAATTTAAGTCAAATGCAGTGAGTGGAAACAAACAGTAATTAGTAGGGGAAGAGGAGGAAGAACAGAATTATGCTGTATATTAAGTATTTAAGACCTTTCTTTTCCCTCATTTGCTGCTTCCCACGTATGCCTGTCTGAGGAAAAGTGCTTTTGACTGAGATGGTTTTGTGGAAATAGTAAATTAGCTCGAAGTTTCTAAGGAAGAAGGAAGGGAACTGGAGATTGTGCCACACAGGAGGAGGCAGTGCAGAGCAGTGAAGGTTATGGAGTGGCGTAGTCACTAGTCATTAGTCAGACCAGCATCACCATTAGTCTACAAAGAAAGGCTTTGACATGTATGTGCAATTTTCAATGCCAGTTACTAGAAATTCAGCAAAGAGAGTAGGAAGGACTCATCTGAAGCGTTTGAGCAGGTAATTGAATGAACAAAGGCAGTAGAGATTATCTTTGTTGCATAGCTCCGGATGCCACACTTTGGGCTCGATAAACAGTCTCAGTTACTATCACTGAAATGATATTTCATGATAATAACAGCCGGGAGCAGAGACTGTTTGGAATAGGTAAAAGATACATGGTTTTGGTCAGTTAAACCAAACTACTATCTGCAAAGCTATCTGTAAAATTATGTAAGAAGAAAAAGTAATGACTTGAAGAATAGAAACAAAACAGGTGACAGCACGAAGATGATTCAGACAAGGAAGGACCAAGAACAGTACTGGGAAAATGGAGCAATGAGAAGGAACTGCATACTGGCATGTTAAAATAGAAATTACATGGGAGATTGTTATGAAAGTAGGGTAGGAAAGAGGAGGATTTAGGTCTGAATTTAGGACTTAGGTACAGAGAGTACGTTCTACAAGGCATTGTCAGGAACATCTTATCATTTGGCTGGTAATCTGACCAGCATCATTCTTACGTAAGGTGATGTTTTCTGCTACTGCTTGCTCTAGCACATAGGTCCTTGAAAAGTCATTTTAATGCTAGTCATCCATCACTGACAAAGTCTGGTATCTACGTTCACAATGCCATACGTCACAGGTATCTTCATCATGGAGCTTGCTTTATCCTGTTACTGTTTCTTTCCTTTTCTTTTAATAATTCTGATTCTTCTCTGCTTGCTACCATGGGGTTTCTTTCTGGGAATCCTGTGCTTATTCTTCTTCATCCATTTTTTAACTTTTCTAATCCGTGGGCTCACACAAAACTTTCTGCCTTCTATGTAGAGACTGCCAGAGCAAAAAATGGTTGTTAGTTTCAAGGAAAAAATTTCACTCCCAAACTTTTAAAAACAATCATACTTACCACTCACCTATGGAGACCACAAAGCTAGAACTTGTTAATAATAAATTATATTTAATACTACATCTATTCACTTTTGTCTGATTTCAAATATGTAAAAGCTAGGGCCTAAGGTTTGCATGATTACACTTGTCTTCCAAAATCTGGAAAAAGTTTTACTACTTCAGTGGGTCTGAAAAGAACCACAATGCAAAATAGTACATTTCTATGGCCAATAAATAAGTAGACCACATCAGTATTCTTTTTCTCTTTCCTTCTCTTTTTCTTTTTCTTTTTCTTTTTCTTATTCTTTTTCTCATTCTTATTATTCTTATTCTTATTCTTATTCTTATTCTTATTCTTATTCTTATTCTTTCTCTCATTCTCATTCTTAATCTTATTCTTATCATCATGCAAATGCCTAAAAGAAGAAAATGCCTGGATTTCTTTGAAATTCACCCATTTAACCCAAACAATACTAGCCAAAAAAAAAGAAAAAAGAAAAAAAGAAAAGAAAGAAATGCATATGTACATAAGTAAAGAAGATTTAATGAGTTTAGGCAAGGTTTGTAGAGGATCAGTAGTTGATTCATCAGTAGTTCAGCAGAAGTCTTAAGGTACACGAGTCATTCTTCGGTTCTGAAAATAAAGTAACTGTCAAAATTAGTGCAGGCTGAATAATGATCAATATTATCAGTGAAAGGAAATTCAGGTTTAGCAGTCAGAAGTTTAAATAGCATAAGGAAGGACAGTTCTGAAATCACATAAAATTAAAAATCTTGTTTTTCATTGAATTTCTGTTATCATTCTGAGGTTCTGCTTGCTTAAATGGCACCTAATAGGTTTTAACTAGACAGTACCCATTTCACAGTGATGCACCCAAAACATCTCTTACATAACAGCTTCTAGGTGACACAGGCCATCAGCTTTCTGGATTTCAAACCTCTCCACTCTTCGGAGAATCCCTTTGGGAATTTCATCTGAAATTTTCGTGCAACAGTTAAAGGCCCCAGGAAACAAAGCTAAAAAGAGTAACAACAATGTTAGAAACAACAGAGATATGAAGGGGACAAGTCATAGCTGTACTTCACAGAATCAAGGGATGGTTGAGGTTAAAAGGGGCCTCTGGAGGTCATCTGGTCCAACCCCTCCTGCTCAAGCAGGGCCACTTTCTGAATACCTTCAGGGATGGAGATTCCACAAGATACCTGGACAACCTGCTCCAGTGTTTGACTACCCTCACAGCAAAAAAAAAAGTCATTTCCTGTGTTCAGATTGTTTAACATGTCTTAATTTGCACCCACTGCCATTGTCAGTGGGCACTACTGCAGAGAGCCTGGCACCTTCTTCTTTCATTCCCATTGGGTATGGGAATGTTGGTTACAACACCTTGATGAGAACTCCCTGGAGCCTTCTCTTCTCCAGGCTAGACTGTCCCAGCTCTCTCAGCCTTTCCTCGCATGCAAGATGCTCCAGTCCCTTCATCATCTCTGCAGCCCTTCGCTGGACTCTCTCCAGTGAGTCCATGTCTGTCTTGTACTGCGGAGCCCAGAACTGGACCCAGTACTGCAGATATGGCCTCACTAGTGCTGAGTGGAGGGGAAGGATCACCTCCATTGACCCTGCGACTGGTGTCCCCTGCTTGCATCCCATGGTAATGTGCTCAGCATAGCGAACACCGTTTAGTGAGGCAAGCAGCCATTCCGTGGCCAGACGAGTTATATATTTGTTCATTTTCTCTCATTATCAGGCCCTCATGATCCTGTGAACCAAATAGATGAACCAAACAGGTTTCTTCTTCCTTTCCCTAAAAACACAGCAGGTAGTGCTGCCTGGCTTTATTCCTCGCCTTCTCCCACAAAACAGATGGGTGTTTTTGTTGTCTAAAGAACAGCTTCCTCCACCTCTCCTTGTGCACACATATTAAAGGCTTGTTACTGTAAAATAAAAATAATACCAACATTAATTACACAGGAAGTGACAGGAGCTTAATTTAAAAGCTCTGCCTTGTGAGGTTGAATCAGGCCGATTATCGATTGAAATTATTAATGCTGTTGCTGGGTTTTGTGTTTTCTTTTGTCCCAAGAGCTCCCGCGGTTGAGTGTATCTTCACTAGGGAATGAACTCCTGCAGATTTTTTCCTGCTTGCTAATGGCATCTTGAAAATAAAAAGCCACTGAACCTTAAAAGGCAGATTGTAACTCACGATTCTTTGATGAAAAATACTAACATTTTGGTGTTTGATTTTCTTCTGCTCTAGCACAGAAATAGATTTTCTAAAAGGAATTCCATCCATCAGCTCAAGGACAAACAAAGCTGTGTGGCTCAGGGATTTATCTAGGATGTGAAGGTCTCGGAATCAAACCAAGCACAGCAAGAACCCAAGTGTGTGTCCTTGTCTGTGAATTCTTCTGGGAAAAGTAGAGAGAAAGTCTTCTTCCTATTTGCTTCGGCTTTTTTTCTTCCTAGCCTGTAAATCGTGCTGTTCCTTAAGTAATCATTTGGTCTTGGAACACAAGAATCATAGAGCAGCGTAAAAGAAGCAGGAGAATCAATTTCACTTCCTGTAAGCAGGAGACGAGAAGTCTGTGTAGAAGTTTTCCTGTAAGCAAGAAGTCTGCGTGCTCTGTTCCTTGCGGGAGCGCTCGCTGAGCACTGGGGTAGCAGATGCTGGCTGAGCCAGCAATGCAGCAGGAGTCGCTGAAGACCAGTCACACTGTCACCTGCAGCTTGCAGGGAGCTTTTGTACCGGTGGGGTTGGTGGCACAGCCCTGGCACTTTGCAGCTAGAAGGGAGGGTGAAGGAAAGCAGCTGGGCTAGCAGTTGCCTCCTCAGCAACCCAAGACCAGGGCTGTAGATAATCATACGGTGTGGAAGGATTAATTAAGTGTTACCTGTATTATTTCCCTGTTGTCCCTTGCTTTTCTCTCTTCAACAGCATACTGCTTGTGAAGCCAATTAATTGGTGTTTGTAGATGGGAATTCAGCTCACTGAGCACTGAGTTTAATTTCTTCTGAGGGCTCAAGACAGCACTGGTGACACTGATACATGAACTTTTATTGTTGCCATCAGCTCCTGGCAGACGGATTATGTGGGATAAAAATTCAAGGAATGGTAATTATCTAATGGTTGTGCTTTTTGGAGGGGTCTAGCCCTGTGCTTCTTTGGGGTATAATAAATACTTGGCAAGGCAACCACTGCCACCCTCCTGTGGAATGGCTGGATATTACATAAGGTCTTAGGATGAGGCAGCCGTCTCCTGAACTCTTCCTTACCTGGTTTGCCCAGGGCCTGGCTCCGATCTCTTGCCCTCACCCCACTTTACATACTCAGACACATCACTTTCTTCAGTCCTCAGATCTGAGCCATCTGTACGTCACTTTATAGTGCAATATATACCACTATATAGAATCATAGAATAGTTCGGGTTGGAAGGGACCTTCAAAGGTCATCTAGTATATGGCACTGTGTTAGTAATTTGTACACTTTATAACTGAAAATTAAGAAATTAATATTGATGTACTTTTATAGCTTTGTAAGGAAAAATACACAAAAACTCATATAAGGAAAATAAAGCAAAATTCCTGATGCATTTCTTGAGTGGGCTTGTGAGTATCTCACTGGCCACTCATGAGACTGCTCTTCTGCAAGGAATTTAGCCAACAGGAATTGCATCTTTCAGAATTTTGTTTGCAACTGCACCCTTATATACCACTCACATAACTAGAATAACAGTTTTAGAGTGCATTCAACTACCTGTTGCTCAGTCATCTTTGAAATGGAACATGAGGCCACTCACATCTAATTTGTGCAGCAATAGCAGAAGCTGTGCCTCTCAACGTGAGGGCATGCAACAGACTGCATGGGAAACTGGTGAATACACCAACACGAAGCAGATTGAAATTTTGTATGAAATGTGAATGAGGTAGTACTTATGTTCTTGCCAAAGAGGAAAAAGCATTTCTTACGGAGATTGAGAGGCTGTTAGTAACTTTTATTTGAGGTGTGTGCCTCAAAGTCAAGGGATGCTGTCTTGTGTTCATAGGTCTGAATGGGTGCTTGTCTTGAGGAATTCTGATCTGCACTGATTTTTGACAAAGTATAATCTGTCACTTTTAAATAATGTTGTTGTTGTTGCTTTGTGCATGAAAGTGCAGCTGCCATATGGAAAATAGATCTTCGAATCACAGATGAATACATGGCACCAGAGTCTTTTCATCAGACAACATGAAAGTGTCATTGGCAGCCTTGCGCTGACAGAGGCACTTGTGGTAACTGGTACCTTTTCACATGGGAGTTAGTTTTAAAAGTCTGGGGTTTTTTTAGCCCTGACAGTGAAGAAGGACCAGGTCAGGAGCCAAGGAGTTCCTGTATTTCCCCAGAGCCCCAGGGGAGGGCATGCTGATCTCCTGGAGCACTAAGTCATCCTGCAGCTCCTTTGCCCAGTCCCTATTGCCCTGACTGCATGCTAATCCCACAAGTGAAAAGGAACCAGGAGGCAATAAGCAAAGCTAATGATGTCAGCCCAGTGCAATACTGTATCTCTTCTGTATTTTCAGCAATTAGATCAGGCTTATTAGTAATCATTGGTCTAAACAGTGGCTAAAAGCAAAGAACTGTGGTTTTCCACAAAAACGTTGGCGTGGCTTTTTGAGTGCCATTTATCAGTCAAAGACACTTTTTCAGTGCTGCCCATTTCATTTTTCTCTATGGCTCAGTGGCACAATCAGAAGTCCATAGCTGCTTACCCGAAATCATTTAGACCTATTGTCTGACACTGAGCGTCTTTAACCAGAAAGCTGCTGGAAAGAGCTGCTGAAAGGAACAACAAGCTCAGTGATGGATCTTGAGACAGGTCCACTCAGGGATTTCCCTGTCATTATTTCAGCAGGTGGTATTAATCTGTTTTGGTATTTCTTCCCTGGGAACTCTCACCAAGGGAAGACCTATTGGTTTTTAAAGGTTTTGTTTCATGTCTTGAAATGGCATCTAAATACTTCAATCTTGCAGAAAAGTCCACTGGAGCAAGTTAAGCAGTTTTGTGGAGAGCAAGTAAGATATTAACTGGAAAAATACCTTCACTGACCCCACCTTCTCTCTAAGGATGCTTGGAAAGGACCTCCTTTTCAGAGGCATGTATCTTGTGGAATTCAACAGCGCTGGTCTTTTCATTATACTGGGTTTATTTAACATGCTTTGTATAGCTTTATCAATTTGAAAAGAAGTGGAAAGAAGAGAAAGCTTTGCCTTTCTAGTGAGAACAAATGGTTTAGCAGATTCAAAAAAGAGACTTGATTTTTTTCTTTATAAAAGGGAAAAAAATTCAGTGACATTCTGAATTATTTTGAAATGCTGCTTGTTGTTCAAGCAATGTAGCCCAAGGACTTAATTTAAACTTCCCACAGTGGTTTGTTTTCTTGGAAGCCCTTCAAATCTTGGTGGTGCAGTATTCAGTCACTTTCTTAGTACTAAAAGGATCAAAAGCAGTTGCAACTAGAGCTGACTGTTTTCACTTGCAATCAGCCAGACTTGTTAGAAGCTCTTTTAGTAAAAAGTTGCTCCTAAATGGAAAAGAGTCCCTAAAGTCTGTGAGACTCCATGGGTACTGTTCATTGTACCTGTCTTTAAGCTTCTGCTGATCGTATCAAGTCTCTGACTGCCAGAAGTTTCTTGTTTCAATTTCCTATCTGCTACCTGGCCAAACTTAGTCCATAGAAACTTTTCTCATCCTTTCTGCTTTGCTATTTTCATCATCATTCTCAGACTCGAGAGCCACATGCTAAACTGCTGGGGAAGGCCATGTCATTGAGGGGGCAGGCAAGAAATATGAAAAGCAGTTATTGCTGTCTGCTCTGTTTCTGGAGCAACAAAGAACGTTTTCCTCTTTCTTCAGTTTTGAGCTGATATTCTTAGATTTGCCTACACATTTAGGGAAACTGTAGTGCCTGATGGAGAGCCCTCCTACGGCATCCAGTGGGAGCAGCGGGTGTCTGTTCTGCTGCTCTCCGGCCGCAGCTTCCAGGCAGGAAGGACTGGGTTGCTCTGTCAGTATGGGTAGGGCAGACCACTGTCAGGGAGAAAGAGCAGCCATTGCTTCAGCCAGGCTCTTCTGTAGAACATCTAACATGGCAGGGCAGGTCTTTGCCTCGTGCAGGGGGGGCAGATCGAGAATCAAGAGAAGATGAAGCCGCATGGAAATATATGGTGAGTGATGGAGCTGTTACGTTCCCACCCTTGTGCTTGCTCTTAGCTCTGTTTTCATTTTGACTAAACACAGCAGGGAAAGCCGGGCATTAGACGAGGACAGTGAGAAGGGCATTTTTGGTCCCTGATTTCTGTCTGCTCCAGAACCAACCCAGCTGTCTGAGGGAACCTTGTGCAGCTCTTTTCCTGACGGGTTTCACTCCAGCAGTTCGTGCTTTGAGCAGGCCCCTGGTGGTCCCTCCGAACCCTGCTGGCAGCACAGAGAAGCCTGTCAGTGCTGCTGGCAGACCCCTTAGTTGACCTTTGTGAACTGGATGTGACCCACGCACGGCGGTGCCGTGGACATCCTTCTGTGCAACAAAACCCCCCAGAAAGGTAGTTCTTGCGCTTACACAACCTAAGGGAGCCCAGCAAAGACGTGAGGAGTTCTTAAGCAGAACAGGTTCTCCCAACATACACTATATGGTCTGGGACAGCCTCTCTTGCAGTGAGATGCATAAACCTGAGGCACCTTATGTGCTGAAACGTGAGACCTGCTGATTGCCACAAGTTCACGATGAACTGATACAGCTCTACACCCATTGCACAACATTGGCACACCTGGGACTATTAGCAGCAGGGATTAGTGTTTTCTGCTGGAATTCTTTTGTGGTTACAGAGTAGGTTTTGTACATCTGGAAAAAACCCTTTGCATTGATTAATCATATTAATGTCTTGCTTAGTCAGAACATGATATGTACTTAAATGTTCTGGTCTCAATACACCCATTTCCATAAAGTTTGAGCTCTTAATCTGGTGTTGTAGGGATATGAATAGCATCCAGGTTCTGTCCTTGGAAGGAAATTTGCTATCACAATACCCACACTTTGTATTAACTACTCTAAAGCAGATAATTTAGTCTTTTGTGCATGAAACTGCCAGAAAAATTTGCTCTCATCTAAAACAAACTTGATGCTATTTTAAGAGTTCAGTATCTCAAATCAGGCCTTTTCATCTTAACCTAAAGCAAGTCAGTATTTCATTATGCAGAAGGCTCTGATTCAGGTTGACAGGTGAACGAAGCAGGATGCTAGAATCCTTGGCAAATGTAACGTAGCTGTACTCTGTAAAAGCAAGGAGGTTGCCTAATAGCTGGAGATGATAAGGGAAGTAAAATGCTGGAAAATACTCTAATGAATCCTACTATTTTGGGTGCATGGTAATACACACAGTTAAAGCATAATTCTGAGAAAGAGATAAAGAAAAGACAGAAGGGAGTCTAAGCTATATCTGCTGAAGTGGTGGAACCAACAATAAATAAAGTATGAATTGTCATATATAACTATATAAATCATACTGTATGATTTTATGACCAAGAATAAATACAAATGAAGTAATACAGTGATGCTTTTCCCATGCCGCTGTGACAACTGCTGTTAATATGGACATTTTCAAGGGTGGAAGGCTAACTAGAGAGGGACAGATGGGTCTGTCATATAGGTCATGATTTTCAAATGGGTCTCTGTCCATCAAATCTCTGTCAGTTTGCAAGCTGTCTGTCCCCATACAACACCCTTGATGCTCTGGAGTACAAAGCATCGAGGAAAGGGAGGCTGAAGATTCGCAAAGCAGAGTGTGATATCGACATGGTCAAACAAACGTTAATATCCAATGCCTTGTCAGAAGGTGAAATTTCTGCTATCCCTTGCAAAAACAAACCACATAATGACTTGCACATTAAGATGGAAAAAGAAGCTGTCATGTGAACATACATCCGGGCTTTTTTATAAAGCAGTACAATTTGTTAAGAGGGAACCCACCTTGCACACTGCACAGATCACCCTCACTCTGACCAGACCAGTATTACTGGAATAACTTGGCTACGACAAGTCCATCTAACTCCTTTGGGAAGACCCAGACAGTCTTACTTAGTTCTTATTCCTACTCTGTAGCATTCAACACTTGGTTTGGACACTTCTACTGTACAAGAATTACCAAATCTCTCTCTTTATAACTTCAAGATGAAATGCATGTGGGAGTTCTGACAGAGAACTTCTGTCTTCTCACATTGGGATTCAAACCAACCACCTTTGAAATAGGTCCCCTTGCCTAACCTGCTGCATACTCTGCCATGCAGTGCTGCCCACCTCACTGTAGGAGAGTGACCTAAACCACGACAGAGAGACAGCTCTGTAAATCCCTTGCACTGAGAAGGGATGATGGAAGATTTCCAGGGGTTTTAAAGTAGAGTTGAAAATACTTATTTTGAATTATATTACAGGGAAAAAATTTCCCCTTTACACTGTATAGAACACCCTTGATCTCATTTCTGGCTCTGCCTGGTAGGGTCATGTTCTTGCCTGTGGCTGGGTGTAATTTTGGCTGCTAGACGGCTTTCCTGGCCTCTGCTAGAGGCTACCAATTCATATCCACAAGCAAAGGAAACTTTTGCAAGTTTGCATGTAGCAGCCCAAATCTTACTTGTGTTATGTGTACTGTGACTCTGAAATGAATAGGTGCATAAAGGCCAGCCTAAACAGCCTAAGTCTAGTTCATATCAGTGTATGGTGTGCCCGTACCCAGATACCCACATTCGGTTCTCCCCATTTTTATTGTGGGTTCTGCTGTTTGAGTGTTGTTGCTAAGTATGGAGCATGTTTGCGTGGGGAAAGTTAGGTGGTAAAGGTATTTCCCCTGTGCCAAATGGTTCAGTATAAAAGAATGTGTTCTAGGAGAACCTTTACTTTGACCTGTGCATGTACGTGCCAGTCCTATTGTGCAAGATGTTGCTGACTGGCCAGATCATAAATCTAATAGAAGAGCTCTTGCAGAGCCTTCCCATGTCAGCAGGTGCAGTGGCCATTTTAACAGGACAGAATTTTAAGGCAGATTTTGCCTATGTGTAGTCTAAATCCTCACAGAACTCCACAATTCCTACTCCTGCTG
>NW_009922704.1:16506-22220 GCF_000696875.1 Nestor notabilis
GAGAAAGGAACAACTCAAAGGCTGAAGTGTTCTGGGGTTTGAGTTGTCTTCTCTGTGAACACAGCTTATTTTACAGTAGAAATTTACAAGGAAAAACTAAGAATTCATCACAGCACTGGCTAATTAGGTTTTGATTTTTTTTAATTTCAATGGAAATGCAAACAGACAAAAGCGACTGTTATTAGATCTTCTGAATCCTCGAGACATGCTGCACCGAGCACAGAGCAAAGCTGCATGCAAACCCGCTTTTCTGCTGGGAGAAACCAGTCACATGTCATTAAAAGTTTTCTGAACTCTGCCATCCAAAGCAACTTCACTTTAAAGGAGAAAGACCAAGTGATTTTCTAAACATGTTCCCTCTTGAGAAGCTTGGAAAGGAGGAACTTGCAGGTGAACTACAGAGATCCCCTTAAACAAATAGTGACATTTTATTAGGTGTTCCCTCACTGGAAAATCACTGCTTTAAAGGTCCTGTGCCTTCAGAAGTTAAAGTCGCTCAGCTATGATGTTCGTGATAATGTTTGCTATGACAGATAAACCCACTTGGCTTTTCCGTGTTTAAGCCATTTTACAGAATCATAAAGCCACCGTATCTATTGTGAAAACATTGAGGAAATGCTCAGGTGAAGCCCTGACTCCACTGAAACAAACGCCAGTTGTTTAAGACAGCAAGGTTTCACTTTTTAAATGCTCCCATACTACAGCACAGACCTTTAAACTATTGTCTGTTGTCCCACGGAGATCTGCAAAAGCTCAAGCAGACACAATTCCAGGTGGACACACTTCGTGTCCTTTTTTCCTTTCACTCTAAGGAGTCCGAAGCACAGAAGTAGACACAGCGCAGCTGTACTTACTTTCAGACGTCTGACTAACCGCAACTGCCAGAACAGCCAGAACAGTGACCAAATTCACATCCATTCCTCCTGGGAGCAGCGGGAGCAGAGCCACAGCGCAGACGGCAAAGCTGCAGGAACTGGTGCCTGACCCTACCTCCTGGCTGCTGGGGATGAATGTGACTCAAAGCCCCACCCTGAGCAGCAGCTCGACGTCGGCTCTGTCCCGTGTGGCACTGTGGACTTCAGCAGCGCTCCTCCGCTCACCTCTGGGTGCACGGTGACATGATTTGCCCAGCGGGACAACAGGGTGTTTTTCACACAGTACCCCCAGGTCGTGCTGCCACATGGCCGGGTCCTCCCAGCCCTCCTCACCGATGAGGCTCTTCAACAATAGAAATGCCAAGGGTACAAATACTCCAGAAACAAGTATCTGCAGGACTAAGGCAGAAGAATAGAACCCTTCTCCTATTAGGAATGGCATCCAAGAAAGCTGAACATGCAGTGTCATGGGCCAGACCTCCCGTAGTGTGAACAGGCCCTAGCCTTGCACTAGGTTTGCATTTGACCTATGCATTTTCAGTCTGTGTGAGCAAGGGCCATGTTATTTAGCACATCTTACTCCTGTGATGCAGCAGCCCTGTTGTTCATGAAGAAGACTATGCAAGTTTTTGGTGAAAGGCAGCTGGAGAGAAACTGCGGCTAGCATATCTCCCTACATTTGCTTCCTGATTCCTGTTTCTGCAGCCCATTTCAATAGTTTCCTGTGTTATCAGAGGAATACTCAATCTGAACAAATGTAGCTTTCAGTGGGGGAAAAAATAAAGGATGCCTATTTGGAGGCTGATGATTTCTGTGAGTGACACTGGAAAAGTCCTTTTCTGACACACACAGGTGATAGGGAAAGCTGTCTGTGGAGAACATAACTCCTCAAATTCCCTGCTACGCTTGACGTAAGTCACTGGTTCAAATCTCCTAACCCCCCAAAATATTACTGTGCAGTCTCAGTCTGAATTGAATGCTGAGGCTATCTGGGTAACAAGCAGTTGCCATATCTGCCACTTCAGTGCTGGCTGTCTGCTTTGACGTCTTCCAGGGCTGATCTGGAATAATCAGCCCAGAAAGTCACTGAACTGTTGAACCAAGCTCATCCTTGCTCTGGCTCACTACAAGCCATTCTCACCATTCCTAAATTTCCAGAATACAAGACAGAAGAAATTGCTAGCCTCAGGGACTTTAATCCACGCTTACGCTATCTCAAGAGCAGTTTTGCAATCCATCTAATAATAAATTAATATAGTGCAATCACATTTTATGGCTATCACAGTTTTACTTCATAGCTCTTGGTTTCTGCTTGACACTGTTATCTACCAGGATAAGAGAATGGGGCAAATGCAGAGTACTACACTTTTAAATGAAAGTCTACTGTTAAGGAGAGAACGATGGTAGATAATGATGCATGCTGTGAAGTATCATTTCAGGGAAGTCATTTATGTTGAAATGAACAAGGTGATTCATTGTCACCATTTAATCACAGTGAACAAATCTGCGTTACAAAAGCTAAACCATCACGGACAAAGCTAAGACAGCTCACAACACCTTTATTAACACACACTTAGATAAGCACAAGACTATCAGCAGCATGAATATCCTTCAAAGTAGCATGAAGAGGAACAAGCTAGATTAAAAGAAATAGTGAGACAGGTGTTATTGAAGTAACATGTTACGGAAACAGCTTCAGTCAGTATTAGACTTTATACGCCAGTGCCTACTTGGCACTGCAAAATGGGTTGTTTTGTGTCCTTGGAGATAATTAACTAGTCTTTTCTGACAGATGCTGCACAGGGGATCTTCACATACAGTTTTAAAGGCCTGACACAGACTACGAAAGTCTCACGAAGGTAACAGCGTGGAGAGCTGCAGCAGTGATGGGGAGGGGGGAAGAACCAAAGCATTCCGTGGCTTTTAAGACTGGATCCTGCAGTGACAAGTCTGAAGTGTTTCCAGGTGGTTGCTCAGACACACACACATACGCTGTGTTCTCAAAAACGCAGAGTAAATACAGATATCTGCAGGTATTCATTTCTCTGCTGCTGGCAACAAACTACAGCATTCTGAATAAAACTTACTTAAATAAACTCAGTCACACTCATCGGTTTGCACTGGAGCTTTACATCTTTATGTTCCCTGAGTTCATGGTGCCATTTATAGGTCCAAAATAAAGTAAATGTCTAATTACTTCAATGGGAAAGTGCAGCAAGAAAACTATGATTATGTCAGACATGGAACATGCTTTCCACTTTATGAAGGCTACGTAAGGTGTCAACAATTTAAAATGTTGAACCTATTAGAACTGAACAAAATGTAAAATGAGGAAACAATGCTGCTTCGTGAGATGCAGAAATTAAGAATAAAGCCAGGGAACAATGGTGAGTACTGTGCTGTGGCTCCATGTGCATGTGCAGGCAGCCATCCAGCTCACAAAGGAAGAACAAGTTAGGGAGACATTCTTTTCCAAGAACTCCACTGGCATAGTTGACAAGTACATGTAAAGGAAACTGAAGAGTTTTATTGACATATTGATTTGGATTGCTTTCAAAGCTCAAACAGAAACCTGCAGGCAGAAAGTGTTGCAAATGAACAGGCAGTCATTCTTCCACCTGAGAAACAAAGCTAATCCTTGTTTTAATCCTTTTTGAAGTTCTAACTTTTATTTGTGAATGTAGGGCTGCGGGAAAGGCTAAATCTGACAGCTATTTCCATCTGAGCCTTTAATTTTTGAGTAGAGGTTAATGACTGTAACTTCTTCTATGTTAATATGCATTGTAATATAATGCCTCCAGTTATGTATACTTTTCTCCAGTTACTCAAGCAGAAGCAAGAGTAAACTGTCCTTCTTTAACCCACTCCTTGCCTCTGGACAATCTTCTTTTGCGACAGGAATGCTGATTATTGAAGAGGACTAAGCCCTCCAACTCAGTTTGTTAAAGTAGGGTAATTCACATTAAAGCAACTTTGGATCATTGCTGTCTTCAGCAAGACTTAATTTGACAAAGGCTTCTGATGTACTGACAGATTCAACAGGCTTATTTGTTACTTTGGTACTTCCTATTACTCTACAAATGATCATGATAAACAATTCACAATAATAATTTTTTTTCTTTTCTTAGACTGGCTTAAATCATGAATGGACAGAGAAGATAATTTACAACTACACTTGGGACTTGCCTATGGCTTCTACGAATATATCAGTGGCAAAAGGAAGATCAGGGAAAATGTGGGGCCACTGCTGAATCAGATGGGTGTCCTGGTAACAGAAGATACAGAGAAGGAGGAATTACAGAATGCCTCCCATGCATCAGTCTTTACTGCTAAGGATGGCCCTTGGGAGTCCCAGAGCTCGGAGGTAAGAGAAGGCCAGAAAAGGGAAGACTTCCCTGTGGTTGTAAAGGGTTGGGTTAGGGATAGGCTGGACAGACTGAACACCCATAAATCCATGGGCCCTGATGGGATGCACCCACGGGTGCTGGGGGAGCTGGCACATGTTGCTGCTCCGCTGCTTTCCATCATCTTTGAAAAATCATGGGGAACGGGAGAGGTGCCCGATGGCTGCAGGAACAGCAAGGTCACTCCCATCTACCAAGAGGGCAAGAACGGTCAACGAGGGGAGAGCAGACTTTACAATTCTCTCTCTTTAAAACTCTCATTCATCCTTCTGCACACCAGAAATTTATCTGTGGGTAGTTTCTTTTGGGAGAACAAAAAAATGAGTTCAGAAGAAAAGTTAATTTGAGCTGTGAACAGTTTAAATGGTTAATGCACTTGGTAAGATGCAAGCCAGCCAGATTCAGTCCTCTGCCCAAGGAGGGCACAGATACATGCACTCCTCAGGTAAGCTCTCCTGACAGCCAGCTCGGGCCTCAGGGTGGGTATATTTTACATTCAGCTCTGCATCTTATCGATACATAAAACAGAGAAGAAACTTGAGGAGGGACTGAAATGCCCATTTGCCTCCCATCAGGTGCCCACTCAGAGCATGGACTTCCCATGCCCTGACCATTAAATTATGACAGAATTGGAAGAGTGCAGTCTTCTGTCCCAAAGAATTGGTTTGGGGCTTTACACACCAAGAAGACACAGGTGCCAGCTCTGCTGCACTGCCAGGACTGCGGAGAAACACCCAGTATCTTCTACTGGCTGTTTCTGTAAAATTTTCACTGCAAGTGTTACGAGTTCCATCTGAAGCAGCTGACTCCATACTCACACACCCCGTTGTTCCCTCGGCAATCCCCCCAAGAGCGAGGCATTTTACCTGGAGGTGCTTTTACTAGATTTTAGCTCTTACTGTGGTAACAGCTATCATCAGCAATGGAAACCACTCAGAAAGCCCTTACCGCTAGCACACAGCAAAAGGCATTGTTCCTCAGAGACAGCACTTTGGAGCCAAACCACAGGAGGAGGAGAGGATGCTGTGGCTCAGATGCTGTAACAGAGATGAGAAGCTGGCTGGCTGACATTTAGGAGTCTACATATTATTATGCGGCTTTAGAAAAAGGACCTAATTCATTGAGGAAGCAAGCAAAGTGAGTCTTCCCTTTCCAATCTCTGCTTTTAAAAAATCAATCATAATTTAGAGGAGGGCCAAAAGTGGTTTGCTGAGAGGATCTGCAGCTGCTGAAAAGAAAGAATGGCAGATGTTTTCCATGGTCCGATGGCTTAGGAGGTAAAAACTGATGCTGAGATACACAAGCAGGAAATAAGGACATTGAGATCTGTATTTCTTAGTAGAACAAAAACCAGTAACTCTGATGTTTCCTTATTATTTGAAAAAATAAAAGTATTTGCTTGACTACATAGAACCATAGAATAGTTAGGGTTGGA
>NW_009922705.1:0-4561 GCF_000696875.1 Nestor notabilis
GGAGTCTCTGTGTTTCGTCCCTGCACCGCTTCCCTGCAGCCTCAACGAGCCTTCGCATGAACTCCAGCGCGTGACTCCGCAGGTCAGGCTGCAGCACCGCAACCAGAATGCCTTCATCCAGGCTGTAGACAGGCAGCACGTCCAGGATCATGCATGTCCAGTACCTTAGTTACTGGACTGCTCTTATCTCAACCCATGTGAGTTAACCTGTGTTTCGTCCCTGCACCGCTTCCCTGCAGCCTCAACGAGCCTTCGCATGAACTCCAGCGCGTGACTCCGCAGGTCAGGCTGCAGCACCGCAACCAGAATGCCTTCATCCAGGCTGTAGACAGGCAGCACGTCCAGGATCATGCATGTCCAGTACCTTAGTTACTGGACTGCTCTTATCTCAACCCATGTGAGTTAACATTCTTCTGATTCTCCTCCCCATCCCTCTGGGAGCAGGGGGAGGAAGAAGTGGGGGAGTGAGCAAGCGGCTGCGTGGTTCCGAGTTACTGGCTGGTCTTAAACCACAACAATACTTCAGATCAATCTGCTTTTACCTATGGAGATATTTTGCTAATATGAGGCAAATGCACACAAAGAAATCTATTACCTCAATGACTTGGCTATAGACATGAAAGTCATAATATAGTTGCTTTCAGCTCTGTAAATATATTCCAAATGCCTGTGTCAGGAAGTGGATTCAAGGAACCATTCTTTATTTTCATCCACACAAATGTTCCTTTGCAAAAACATCTAAATAGAAAAGGGGCTGAGTGGGAGGTTTTCTTTAAATACATACTAAAGCCTAAAAAATGGCTTGCCTGAAGGACCATCATATAACTGGAATTCTGTTTCAGAGGAAGAAAAAACAAATACTACATGTGATAAAATCACTAGCACCACAGTAAGAAACACAGATAAATAACTCATCTAATGCTACAAACTGGAAAAGTACTCCTGTCTGAAGGATGTGAGCCTTTCTAATTTGTATTATCAGATAGCCATGAAAGCCTCATGAAAGCAAAGTACATCTTTTTAGAGACAGGAAGAGAAATTGATTTAACAATAAAATATCCATTGAAACCCAGTGGTCAGATTATCTATTAAGATTAATGTTTTTAGCTTCTCTGGGATGGAAAGAATGAGCTTCTGAAACAGGATTATTATTTTCAAAGCAAGCCATTAAGAAAATCAGTAATTTTAATGATGGAGAAATCTGTTATTTCAAAGAGTATGAGAAGGTCAGAAGAGAAATATAAGTAGATGGTAAGAAGACTGCACTACTCAAAAATCTTTGGGATTTTTATTCCAGCCTCTACTGACCTAAGTCATTAAACAAAAACGTTGGCAAGATGAAAATCCCTTCCTCCCAAAAAATATTTTAAAAGTACTTAGACAAAAAGAAAAGCCTCACTTGCTACCATTGAACATTTTAGTATTTCTTATCAAATATGAATATTTCTAAAACGAAACTAACTTGGAGCAAAAAAAATTTACATTTTACAACATATTTATTTTACACATTTCAAAACTTATTTATTTTCAACATTTCAAAATTTGAATGTTTAGAAGAAATTTGTTTTCTTAAAATATTTGCATAAAACTTCTGACCTCTGACTGAAGGATGAAAGAAAAAAATTAAATTGAAATTCCTGTGACATCTAAAATTTCAACTGATTATATAAATTAAGCTACTTCACCTCTTCAATTGCTTAAAACTCCCCCTGATTAAAAATTGTTATTCCTCAAGAGGCACTTCACCTATATCATATGGAAGCATGGTGCTCTGAAGTTCATTAGTAGAGAGAAAACTAGAAAAACTTCACTTTCAAACAGGAAAGCTGTAAATATCTGGAAAGCCTGTGTGCAGGAAAGTGTGCACTATAAAGAATTGTAAGGGGATTGACTGAACTGAAATAAAATCATATTAATTTTTGCATAACATGGTACTACATAATAAAATCTGAGCTATTTTGTGGGGAGGATGAAGGAGTATATCTCCCTATTCCTACTCATTATTGATGTGGATGGTTTTATTATGCGAGTTCCCGAGGTCCTTGTTCACCCTTATATGAGAAGTTTAATACTACTAATTAGCACTATTAGCACACTATGGGATTTGTGGAATTTAGTGTCATCCTGGTGTAAGAGAAGACAAATTTTGGGTGGAGCAATACAGAAGTATACTGAAGCAATTTGGGTGAAGCAATACTGAAGTGCCCTGAGGCTGCGAGGTCCTGGGTCGCAGGGTGCATGGAAGGATTTGGGCAGTGGTTGTTATTACTTCCCATAACCTGGACTTCACACCTGAACAAGAAAGCAATCCTGGCAAACTGATATGCCATCTGATACGAGGGTGCCTTGCCACCCCAATGAAACCCAGCAGCTTCTAGCACTCTACCCCAGTACAGCCTAGCCTGTGCCTATTGAATCACAGTTCAGTACTTTCAGAGGACTGTGGTTGAGGCAAGGACTCAAACAACTACTACAGTAATTGCCCCAGTAGTAGTGAAGAAGAAATAGCAGACAAGGAAAACAATGGGTCCATATCATCAATTAGTAAAGGGAGAAGGAAGAAGAGAAAAGGTCTCATGAGGAAACCAGTCTTTCAACTGGAAATTGGAGTTTTTAAGTGTTGGTAAGAAAGGATTTCAGAAAGGAGAATTAAATATAATGGGATGGCTAGAAGAGAGACATATATATATATATGTATAAAATAATGTGGGACCTGAGCATGATGTAAATGGCATGGAATAAGGTGTGGAGACTGTATTGGGTCTGGGTGAAATTAATTCTCTCCACAGCAGCCCTCATAGTCTTGTGCTTTGTAGCGGTAGCTAGAAAGGTATTGATAACACCAGTGTTTTGGCTACTGCAACCAATATGTGTATTGAAGCCCTACTGCCTCAGAAGTGGCTAGACATCACCTGCTGACAAGAAGCAGAGAATAAATCTTTTCTTTTCCTTTGTTTCCATGCATGGCCTTTGCTTTTACTTTGTTCAACTGCCTTTATCTTGACAAATGAGGAGGGATTTATCTTATTTTCTCTCCCCCGCCCCACTGACAGAAGGGAGTAATAGAGCAGCTTGGTGGGAACCCAGCATCCAGCCAAGGTCAACGCAACACAAATTGAAAAAATGTTCTTCTTTTATCAACTCACATTTCTGTGAATGTCATGCATGTATTTCATTTGCCATGTCCCTCTGTATTTCATAATATTTTTGTAAGGCAAACTATATACCTGGTAACTTAGTTTTCAGGAAGTTTTTCTACTTTTTAAACCGAACAAAGCTTATGAGTAACTTAATAAATATTTCCATCAGATTTAAAGCTGCCCAGTGAGGTGTAAAAATAGATTCCTAATCTGCATTTTAGTTTTATTTTAACCAAGATTTCATCCCAGCTTTCTCTCACAAGATCAGAGATAGAAAAGAGCAAAACAAGATGTCCCATACCTATGTCTGTACCTGCAAGTGTTTGAGCAGCTGACCAAACAACACTATCTTTAAAAATTAGGAACACGTAATGGAAACCACTGTATCACAAAAGACAAGCCAGAAAGCTATCTTAATCTAAATGCGAAACTTAGGGAAGCAGAACAGTATAACGTACATTCTCTGAGCAACTCAGGTACTGGATGAATCGTGAAATGGATGAATCACAGGCACAAAAGGATAAAGCTCTCCAACAAAAGTATCACTGAAAATTATTCTTGGGCAGGTATCTTACAAAATGCACACATACCATCATTACAAGAACAAGAAGTACTGCAATCACTTCACTATGTACCAAGATTTATTTAACACCTGTATGTCTGGGACATACTTCTCTAATGAGCAGCAGAGAAAGCACTTATTCGGCCTTTGCTATTCCCTTGTGATTGCTAGTGTTCACCATTAAGGCCATGCATCATTTCACAACTAAAAAAAAGCCAAAGAAGTCATCATTAAAGAATATTATGTAGCAGAACACCTTACAATTACAATGCAACTAAAAGAACATGAAAAAACATAGCAATCAAATCACAAACCAGCTTAGAGAAGTACAAAATACTGCCAAGGAATCAGAGACCTAGACTTCTCATGGTTTTAAGAAAGCTTCAACTCATCTACTAGCTAAATGCATATGCCTTTGTGGGTGTTTGGGCACATAGCTAAGTACTCCAAATATCAACAACCAAGTAGCTAGATACCTAACTAGAAGAACATCTTCCTTCTTCCCACTACCACCAAAATTTTTTATCCTCAGTAAATCTGGGACAAAAGTTAAGAACAATTTATAAAAGTTCATCCCTCTCTCCTTAGGAGCTGATGCAACATATGAAATCTTTAAATTAATGTTTAAAATTAAAATTACCTTCCTCAGGCAAATGCAACAGTTTCACAGGCTTTGAACCAGGGAGTTTTGTAGCACCCATTAGAAGTTTTGTTAAAAGTTATGTTGTAGCAAATAAACTACTTTCCCGTAGCATTTGATTAAAGTAGAACAGGAAACATCAGAACTCAGAGAATTCTTCTGAAGTGTACATTACTTTCACAGACATGAAAGCACATGAAAAACAGCAAGGTGGTTGGT
>NW_009922706.1:0-751 GCF_000696875.1 Nestor notabilis
GCCCAGCAGCCCCCCCAAGGCCCCCAGTGCAGCGCGGTGCAGCCCAGCCAGCACATCAGGGATCATTTCCAGTCTTCCTCTTTTACAGTGTCTGTCTCCTGCTGCGGAGGGAGCAAACTGGAACAAACACTCTGTAGAGACACTGCAGTATTTTCCTCTCTCGCGCGCGCTCTCTTCCCCCTCTGGGTTGTGAGTTCAGCTGTAGACTCAGTGAGCTGGTTCCGTTACAATAAAACATACAGTATATATTGTAAATGACTCTGCGGGGCACTGAGAGCTTTATTCATAGGGGTTTGGTCTTGTCCAAGCTCCCCAGACCCATCCTTGCCCCTTATCCCTGTCTCCAGACCCTGCCCTGGCTTGCCTTGTCCTGGTGCAGCTGCTACAGGGATGGGGGGAACCCTCTGGGAAGCCCCGCTGCTGGGGCAGAGATGTCCCGTTGCATCCTTCCTGTATCCCTGCAGCCCTTCTGCATCCTTCCCTGCATCCCTCCCATTTGCCTGCAGCCTTCCCACCCACCCGATCCCTCCCTGCGTTCCTGCCTGCAACCCTGCACCTCTCCCAACCCTCCCATTTCTCTGCATCCCTCCCATTGGCCTGCATCCCTCCCATCCTCCTACATCCCTCCCTGCATCCCTCCTATCCCTCCCATTTTCCTTCAGCCCTCCCGTTCCTCCCTGCATCCTTCTCTGCATCCCTCCCAGCCCTCCCCTTTCCCGCATCCCTGCATCCCTCCCCTTTCCCGTATCCC
>NW_009922707.1:0-529 GCF_000696875.1 Nestor notabilis
TGTCTAATATAGGCTTGAGCACCCTCCAGACACCAGCCCTCTAACCTTAAACCTGGTCTGTGGGCCACAGAGCATGTCCGACTGGGAATCCCAGTGCTTCCACCCCCAGGCAAAGCTGACAAGCAGCTGGAGACACCCCCCAGGGGAAGAAGATGGAGATGGGCTGTGGGGCTGCATGTGCAAGCCCTGCACACATGCATCTGTGTGTGCAACATATGCACCTATAACCCATGTGTGTGCAACACATGCACAACCCCTGTGTGTGACACACCTGCACGTGTGCAATGCATTC
This sequence comes from Nestor notabilis, assembly GCF_000696875.1. Classification (NCBI taxonomy): domain Eukaryota; kingdom Metazoa; phylum Chordata; class Aves; order Psittaciformes; family Psittacidae; genus Nestor; species Nestor notabilis. The sequence goes on from NW_009922707.1 coordinate 293, forward strand.
ACCTATAACCCGTGTTGTGTGCAACATGTGTGCAACCCTGTGTGTGCAAGCCCTGCATGCGTGCATCTGTGTGTGCAACATGTGTGCTGCAAGTTCCTGTTCATGCTACTGTGCGTGCCGGGCAGCACCAGCTGGGTTCACACGCCTGTTCCATGCCTGTGCCGTGCATTGCCTGCTTGAGGCTGCACACACACAAGCTCCACACGGGCCACCCCTTTGCCGCCTCCCTCCGCGTTC
>NW_009922708.1:0-33076 GCF_000696875.1 Nestor notabilis
ATAAATTTATAATTAGTTCCATATTGTTTAATTATTTTATTTAGTGTTATCTTGTTATATGTAATATTATTAAAATAAATAAAATAATGAATAAAGTACTGTATATGTTTAAAAAAAGCAACACCAAAAGCCACTCCATGGCATTATTTTTCCCTTCTGGTGAGAGTATATTGGCATATTGGGTACCACAGCTCTGGAAGGGGTTTCAGGTACGGTGCTGATGAGGGATGCAGGGTAGAATTAATTACCGCTTAATCTGTGCTTAGGCTTGAATTCCGCTTATTTTTTCTCTGTTGAGTGCTTATGGTTTTGAGACTGCAAAGGCAATGATTATTCAGACAAAAAGAGTTATTTTTATACCCCGGACTACTGTGCTGTAGTGTGTGCAGACTTACATTTTCACTCTGTGCCCAGCTATACAGTGAGCATGTGATCAGAAAGGCCAGCTTGCTATTAATTTTGCTTCAGCCCTTTACTGGTAAATAAATGAGTAATATATAATAACAAGTAAAATTAACTGAAGGTTTCCATTCTTATTTCTTTTTTTCAGAAGGAGCTCAGCCTCCCCAGAAGAGGAAGCTTGTAAGTAGAATTATTCTTTACTCATCACTTGGTTTGTTTTGAACATATATAGCTGTTCAGTTGTGGAAATCGTTTAAATGGGCAGATACTCTGTTTTGTCTGTTAGCATTTTCAAGAATCTGTCAGGCACTTGGAAGCAGCTAGCTTGAAGCCTATTCATTTCCTTAAGTGTAGTAGGAAAAGCAATAGTAGTGTAAGCTTACTTCTAATTACCAGCTTGAGCTGATCTTGATACAGAAGTAGCTGCGGTGTTGAATGTGGCATGCACTGACATCGCTGAAGTGACTCCACAGAAGTCACTGATTATTTATGTGATATGGACAACTTTGATGACTGCTCTTCAAACAGTCTGTTGACAGAGGTCTAAATACACAGCTCCTGGGCCATGCAGGTCAGGTGTTTGTGGAGCAGTCAGTGTACTGGAGATATTTCAACAGCGTGGCAATAGGTGGGGAAAATAGGGTTTTAAAAACGTGGTTTAAACAAAAAGCGTTTTTTTAATACCTTATGATGTTTAAAGACATTTAGTGAACTATCTTGTGTTTCAGTGGTAATGTGACAGCTTAGCTTCTGCTGTGCTTACAGATTTATGGTGGAAGAAATTGTGTTATTGATTGCATTATATAAAAGAGAAAGCTCTTGTACTGCCTGCTATTGCATTATGATTTTAAATTGTTTCCCAAAGCTTGTAGACTACAGACACGAAGCTCACAGAAGCATATAACCTTTCTTCCTCAGGTTTCTGGTTCTAATGAGAAATTATTTCCAGTCTTTCAATGTAAGCTATCCCCTTTGTATAAGAACCAGTGTTTGGAAAATGCTGTGTAGTGCCAGTGATTCAGGGCTGAACAATAGAACAGATCAAAAGGCTTTTTTTTAAAATGGGGCATGACCAGACCTTTTTGTTTAGTTCATATGACAGTGGTAAACCAGTCAGGGAATTATTTAAAGAACACGAAGCACTGCCTGATGGTTTTGGGTTTTTTTAACCAGCATGCCTGAAAGGCTGACTTAACTATATCTGATAGATTTTTAAGAAGGGTGGTGTTCATGATTCGAAGGCCATGAACAAATGGTGGAGCAGTGAGTTATCAGTAAGCCTTTGGTTTAATGTAGCTTTAGCTATTTTTGTATAAAACTCCTGGAACTGAATTTGAGGATGCCAGAGATATTCCCTTCCATTGTTCAAGCGTGGAGGTGGGTATGACACAAAACCATTCGTGTACTCATATTTGAAATACCTGAGATACAAGTTGCTTCACATGTGTAGTGTTTTATTTATCAGTAACTAAACCAAATGACTGAATGTTTTATTTCTGTATTGACTTAACACCTTCAGTTTTCATTACTTCACTTTAGTTTTCTTCCACAAGTGAGTGCCTTGTAAGACATCGTTATGTGAAGAAATTTAGCAACTTGTGTCAAGAATTCTAAGCATCAGGTTGTAGCTGTTAATGAGACCGAAAAACTGTGAAGAATTGAAATGTCTTCAGTTAGTTGCCTGTGTTATCTAGTTGATTATTTGAATGTGGTTTCTGGAAGTACAGATTATGTAGTTAAGTCTACCAAGTGACTTCTTGTTGTTTGAAAAGTTCAACTATTTAAGAAGTCAGTGGAACATGGTGGCCTCTGTATATTTGTGTTGATGCCATACTGTTAAGCATATGGGTCTTGTAGAGCTGATGTACACGATTTGCATATCCCAGTATCAGAGTGCTTACTTGATTTTACAAAAATCCACTCTTAGTCTTGGAATGAGGAATTAGACAAATTTATATCAAGAAATGAAATAGTTATAGTATGTGCGTGTATATATATGTGAAAAATACACATATAATATGTAGAAATTTGTTCAACCATTCTGTTGAAAAGGTTGGCCTAATGATGTGCGCTTACATACGGACTGTAGGCAGTTCTCAGTTCTTCTGCAGGCTTCTCCTCTGCTTGAATCAACTGAACAGTGAACCTCATAAGCAAAAATAAAATCTGCAAATAAATTTTATTCTGCAAAAGCTGTTGTTCTGTAGCTAATGAGTAGAGTTATTTATGGATGTAGCTAGGTCCTGATTCATTGACTGTCATTCATCGACTTTTGTTCACTGACAGGAGCAGAAGCAGAAATTGACAGAAGGATGCAGTATCTGGCTTGGAGCCAGAAACCCTCAAGAGGTGCATCCATTTTCTGCACAAACTCCAGCCTTTGTAGCAGCCCAGTAGCAATTGCATTATCTAGAAATACAGAGCCATGCAGCATTTTTCTGTGTGCTAGTCTGGAGGATGGGGTGCATCTACTCCTGTAAAAAGATTGTATTTGGGGAAGAAGTAATTATTTTCCATCCAGACAGAAGCAGAATGACAACTTGATTATTGCTGCTTGCTAGGCGATTGCTTTGGTTGATTGTTGAGTTAGAAAGGTTTTAGGCTGTGAACTACCTATGGTGTTTGTCATTGCTGCAAGGAGAAGGGCAAGCTCTTCCTGACAATGCTTCTAACTTCACCTGCTTCTCATTGCTTCGTATTTGCCTGGGTCAGTATTAGTAGTTGCTGTTTTTCTGCAGGAATTGATTGGCGTGGGCAGCAACAGTTAATACACTTGTTTGTCCTAAGAAAAAAGAATGGAGTTAGATGTCTCTCTGGCAGGAGAGCATGAGGAATTCTGTCAGCTAAAGAAGGTCTTGGTTAGAGGCTGAAGAGAATGGATGGTGAAATGGAGCCTGCAGAGTCTGTTCATTAGCGATTCTGCTTCCATATTAGCAGAAGGGAACACAGGCACAATGTAAATGATGGCTTTGGCCTTGAAGATCTTGTAGTCTAATCTTGAAATAATAAGCACAGACTGAGCAGGCGTGTAAAACAGATGGGGGAATTGTATGCAGGGTGACATTAAGAGGAATGCCTGATTATTTAGATACCATTTTGTTGTTAATGTGCTTAAAATGTGTCTGTTTCTGTTAGGGGGATTATATTTAATACACTAAGGGAAAGTATACTCAACTGAGTTGCAGGCTACTAAGAGGTTGAATAATACAAGCATGAGAACAGCAACAAGTAGTTATCTTCTGTCTCTGGTGTGGTTCTATAATCAGAGTTCAAAGTTTTCCTTTAATAAATAATACATATAAATGTATTGGTTATGTTTTCCCCATGCTTTGTTCACAAAAAGTAATTACCATTCATGAATATTTTCTTTAATTTCAAATAGCAAATGTGAAGTGATAGACCCAAACTTTGATCTCCATCCTATTAGTGGAAGTGGTTTAATTATTTCCAGTGATTACCCAGTTCTGTTCTTTGGTGCTCTCTGCACAGAGATTGTTTTCTGTATTGTTGGCTGCAGCTTTCAAATGGTTTTGATGTGCACCTGCGCTTGAAGCACACTAGAGACATTCCAGACTTGAAAGGACAAAGGTGGGATCTGCACAGCAAGATGGGGCTCGTGATGAAGTGCTCATGTGCATTCATGTGTATAACAGCAACTCGGCATCCAAGAGACCAGGCTGTAAACTCCAGATCTGCACTGTGGCTGCAGGACGCAACACTGTCTTCGAGTGCCTCCTCAGCTAATCAGCAGTCACTAAATCGAGTTGGGGTTGTGTTTGAGCCATCTGGTTTCTTGTTCAGTACCCCGTTTTTAATAAATTCAGTTGTTTATAACATGAACTTTATTGACCTGTTCAGATTCTTATGAGAAACGTGGGTTTATACTTGACATGCTCACGGTTTCCTAAGCAGGGTCACTAGCTTTGGTTGCTGTGATTTTTGTACTATCTAAATGCAAAATTTTCAGAAAGAAAATATTTCTTTCCTAAATTATATCTAGATTTGAAAAGAGTAATTTCCTCAGCTAACTAAATTTGCTAACCCAGTTTCTGATTTCAGATGCAAGTTATTTTTGTTAATTCTTTCCTGCTATCAACCATCTGTATCAAATAAACTTTTAAAGTCTGTGTGTGAACAGAGAAGGAACATGGAGGCATAAAAAACATGAAAAACAATTATAATTCAGAATATATTCAGTAAAAACACACATTTAAATAAATCAAATATTACAAACTGCTCTTTTTGAAGGTAATAGGTGCTGATAAGAAATAATATTTACCTCAAATTTCTATGTCTATCTTTATGAAATGTGGTAAGCAACTTTAATAGTGGTCGCTAAAGACATGTGCAAGCCTTTTATGGTAATCTTTATTCCTTCTAATCTCTTTTTAAGGCAATTTATGTCCATTTTGGGGCTCGTTTTCTCTCTTTCTCTTTCTCCTCTGCCCTCCCCTTCTACTTACAAACCTCTGAAGGTTCTTAGTTTCTACAGCCTTAGACATTTCATAGGGCGTTTCATTAAACATGTCTTCTTTATAATTTGTTAAAACTTATCCCCAGTTTCGTAACAGTAAAATAATACACAAACACACGAAGGAATTTCTTTGGGAGGATATGCTGAATATCACTTTATATCTGTTTCTACTTGTCTTATTGTAGAGCTTGGAAACAACAGCAAGTTTGATGGCAGGAAAAAAGAATTCTGGCTTTTAGTGCTGGTTTATGTCTTGCCATGCTCAGGTGCTGTGGGAATTTCCTCTGTATCTGCAGAGAAATGGAGTATATCATTCCATTTCTGTTCTCCTTGGTGAGTAAGCACTTCTGCTGGGGATCAATGGATGCCATTTCCCTGCCAGGAGGAAGTGCTATGCCTCAAGCATGGAGAAGCCAAAGTTCTGGAAATGGAGAAAAAAGTGGTTCTGAAAAAGGAATGGGGAGTTTTGCTTCTTTCTCACTGTTTGTCTTGGATGTGGAAATAGAGTAAAAAATAATGCTTTCCTTGGGTGCTTTCTGCTTGTGAAACTTTGTGTAGATGGGGAGAGAAAGAGGTGGTGTTTTCTAACCACCCCATCCTTTTCTGAGCTGTGTAGAAGCAGCCCACAAGCAGTAGATCAAAAATAACCAGGCATGCTTAAACTGATATGTGGGACTGGCTCTGGAGGTGGAACGTGCCGAATTATTCCTGCAGGTCTCTGTAGGAGTGTTGCTATTAGTATGTTTCGTTTTAAAAATAATTTGAAAGCATTGTTTCTATAAAAGAAGTGATACAGTGAATAAGGGGGATTTTAGTGTTCTGTATATAGTGTTATCTCAAAGACACAGAATTTATGGAGGTTTTCATCAATGATTTAAAAGTAAGAAAATTCTTTTTTGCAGTTTTTATTATCAAGTTTCCACTACTTAATCCAGGTTCACATGTAACAAGTATAATAAAATTGTACATAACATACCAAATTTGTACCTTTTGTGGTTTGCTGTGCTTTCCTACTCTGAAGGCATGGCATGCGGGGAGGCAGAGTTTAGGGGCTCTGGTTGTTTAAGGAATAGCCACCTTGGGGACCCTGGCCCTTACTTACGGGACTGGCATGTTATTCTCCCGATTGGATGTTGTTTTTGAGAGGTTGGGATCTTGCAGTGTGGGGCACTCCTGCTGTGGTTTGAATCAGGGGAGGATCTGAAGATACAGACCCACCAGGATATATCCTCCAGGAAAGAATCAGAAGATTCTTATATATGTGTATATATATGTGTGTATGTGTATATATATACATATATATAGCCTTTAACACTTAAAAGTCTATCAAAGAAATATATTGGGAAATTTTTTGGGGAAAGCTACCTTCTTGCAAATACACATTTCAGAAGTGTTGGACGTTATTTCGGGGCTGCTTTGTTAATAGCTGAAATTGATGTTAAGCTGATTGAAATTGCTGTTTACTAACAAAAGTGCAAGACTTTCACTGTACAAGAGGATGTTGTCTCCTAATGAAGGTGTCCCCTTCCTCCCTCCACCTCCCAGCATTTGACTCCCCAGGCTTCTGTGATTGCTGATGCTGTTTTTACTGGGAGAATCCATGAAGTTTGTAGCTGAAGCACAGCTTGGGAGTTACGGGAAGATGTTTTAAGGCTCAAGTTGTGTGTGTTCTTAAGGGGATTGATTACTGAAGAAGGGCTGGTTCACGTGTTCCCCCTGGTTGGGAACAGCTGCTCTTTGCACTGCTGATGACTCTGCAAGGGCTTTGGCGGGGAGCAGGGACTCTATTCCTATCGCAGTGTGAGTTTTCAAGCTGCTATGTGAGATTTCTGCCAGAATCCTTCCAAGTGTGCCATTGCTCCCTTTGGCTTTACGCTTTCTTTTTGATTTGGTGCGAGCGACTGTTCCTGCTCCTTGAAGCCCAGGAGAAGTTTGTCACAGATTTGCTGTGGGCTCAGCCAGGGTGGGTCTGGGCTATATTGCTGGCTATGTGACAGGTCAGATGGCCAGTTTGTGTCTTGGACTCTTCCGTGCTCTCCTATCATACTGGTGGGCTTTGTTTCCTTTCCCTGGATGAATAGACCTGTAGAAGACTTTTTCTGTATTTTTTCTTTAAAAATAATTAGGTTTTTGACATGAATTGTGTGATTAATCTGGACTATTACTGAACTCTTGAGGTCTCTCTGACACTGGGGGCATATGAAGAGCTTGAACTGCACTGATTGTTCTGTGCTCTGCGTTGGAGTGATAACGGTGGGCTCTCCTTTCTGGCTCTAAGCCTCTTACATGCTGGAAAGAAACACAGTGTATCAGCACAATGATGAAACGGAGGAAACAGAGGCTTGGAGCCCCATCTCTGCGAATCCAGTAAGGACTGTTGTGAAAATAAATTGCACGTAAACATTTCAAATTGAAACTATGAAGAAAAACAAGTCAGAATTTTCTGTTTGTTAGAAGTTTCTTTATCTGTGATGCTTATTTTGGCTGTACACGAAATTTCATTTGGCAACTTTACTGTTTTACTTTTGTGGAACATTTACCACAAAGTATAGCCAGAACAGAGCAACATTTAAATGTTTTTAAATGAGGTATATTGTGGTTAGGTTTTGTACCAAACATTAATTAATATAGCAACTGAATGCTTGTAACTATCTTTCTAGTTTGATCACTTGTCAGATTTAAAAAGTGTTTTTAATAATCTGCCAGGAAGCTGTCAAAGGGCTCAAATCTCCAGGAGTTGCTACCTTTACTATCTTTTAAAGTTACGAATCCTATTGAAAACTCTTAGATTTGAAGCAAATAATCTTTACTTACATTGCGACATGTATTTCTACAGATGAAATTTAAACAAGCAATTACTTTTTAATGCTTCTGTCCTTTTTAAATGCTTTGAAATATACTAATGAAAATTGCTATTTATGAAGTTTGTAATTAGATTTATTATTTCTACTAGGTAAAATTAAGGAAATTGTGTATTTAATATTATGTTTATAAGTAGAGGAGGTTAAATGAATCTGTCACATAGTGAAGGGAGGAGCAGGGTATGAGGCAGTCTTAACCTTTTCTGCCTGTGGACTGTAAAGCTCATCAGCTTTTTAAGCAGAGATTGTTGGTGGAGAGGATTTCCAGTATCCAGAGGTTACTTACTGATGAGTATTTGGATTCATTAGGAAATTTAAAGCAAGGAACACTGGCAAACATGCTTGACTTCAGGACTTTCAGTGTAAAATGTCTGAATACTAAACAAAAGCTGAAGCACTCCCCAGCTATCCCTTTTGCTCACTTTTGTGTTTAAATATAGTAAATAGAAACCTTTTTCAGCCCTCAATCAAAATCAGAGTTAGAGTTGTAAGAATACAGTGGCACTATTTGTAACTAGTTTGAAGCTAGTGTAACAAGTTTCTAACGCATAAGCACACTTTACAATACCAGTATTTGTATGTTAACTTTTACTTTATTTCTAGTGAAGGACATCTCATCGTGTATAGTTCAATAAAGTAGGTGTTAGAACCTCATTTTTATGCTTATGTTGAAGTCTGTTTGCAGCTTTTTGGAAAGCAGCTACTTTGGGAAATTGTTTGTGCTCTCTGTGTATATGGATGCGTGTTGGCTGCTAACCCTCAACACACTATAGTGCACAGAACCAAGCACAGAGCTGGGGAGCAGCGTCCTCAGCTGTAATCCTGACACTGCAATGGATGTCCTGTGGACAAGTCACTTAACTTCTTTGTGCCTCAGTTTCCCCATTGCTAAAATTAGGATAAAGCTACTTTGCAGTGCTGCTTTCAGGCTTACTTAGTTGTTGTTCTAAAACACTGTCAGTGCTGTTATTTCCTAGTTAATGGTTTGTGTAATTCATGTTTTAACAGTGGCATATTTCTGTTGTTGCCACAGTGTGGCATGGAACCATGGCTCCCAAATTGTGAAGGCTGTGATATAAATGGTCAATGTCTATATGGGTTGCCGTTATCAATTTGTTATTTTTCTCAATTGAAAGTTTTACATTAAGGATTTACATTAAATGGTGTGTATTCCAGAAAGCCTGGGAATCACTACAGAAAAGGATTTGGATAATTCCAGGTTGGAAGATTTTCATAGCGGAAAAATAACATTGAACAGATACTAAATTGGCTGAAAAATACATTTTGGTTTGGACAATAATTGGAAGGATGACTTTGACCACTTAGTTTATTGCATTTAGAAGATATAACTTATATTTTGGAAGTCTCTCTCTTTTTTAAAATTGAAACAGAAGATGTGATATTGACCCTGATTTATGTTTTTTTTTTTCCAACTGTGGTACCTTGTCAGAATCTCCTCTCCTTTGTTCTCCCACTGCCGAGGAAATGATGTTCATCAGCACATGTTCTCTCCTACATCTGCTCCAGGTCTGCAGCACCTTAAATTCCCATTTAGTGCTGACTGTGCACTTGTTACTTCTCCTCTCGTATTTTACCTGAACTCACAACCCCACAGCAATCCATCTAGTCCATGCTACAGCCATCCTTTTCAGTGGAGGTAAGGAGAGGTATCGACTAGGAATTTCTAACCGTTTGGTGTTTGTGTGACCATTTATGAACTTACAGAAAATAAAATGAATTAAGGAATGGAAACCTGTCCACCCGTGTGTGCATGCAAATTTCTGGTTGTACCTTGTGCTAGCTTCCAAGTACATGTGCAGCTTCTACCATGTAGCAAAAGAACCCTCACAGGCATGGCTGATGTCAAGAAAACCAACTTAAAAGTAAACTGGTGTAGAGTGTCCTAAAAAAGCCCTGCCTAGAATAGTGGGTCTCAGCTAAGGTACTGTGCTCTGTAAATCCACATTAGTTTCTTGGAGAAGTTAACAGGTTGAAGTCTCTGTCTCCAAATACAGCATCTACAAAGGATAATGAGTAAAATCAAGCCTGTTGTTAGCAGGCTTAAGTGTGGGGTACAAGAGTTTGTAAACCGAAGCAACTTCAAACCAGCTGGGTTTCCATTAAAGCATTTGAGAGCTTGGCTGATGTATTCTTCCTTCAGGATTAGCTCTTCCTCCATATTGTGCTACTATGGAACATGCTTGGCCATCAGTGGCCGCAGTGGAAACCTTCAGCTTCTTCACTAAGAGGAAACTTCACCTAGTGAGAGAGTCACAGACCAAGGCTAAACCAAGCTAGAGATCTTTGTGTGTGCAGTTATGAAATCGGAGCTCGGAGGCACCTACTTAAAACTTGAGCCAGCATAGCCATCAGAGGGCTGGTTTTGAAGTTCACATGCTGCAGTGTGGATGTAGCCGGTCAAATTTCAGTTACTCATCAGGTGGTAATGCAATAGCCCCTGGATCTAGACTGTTATTTCAGAGGAAGATTGCTCTTGCTGGCCAGCTCTGGTAAGAGTAACTAGAAAATGTGAAGTTGAGCTATTTTAGGCATCTGTCCCTCTAATGGGCAGTAACATCTATCACATGTGTTGAGTGGAAATCAGGTTGTCAGCGAAGGAAAGGGATGTAGCATGTGTCTGTACTTATTGTGCACTGCCACGATGAGAGGTGCTTGCCCAGTGTCCCTGCTGCTTTCCCTGCGTGCTGGGCAGCACTTAGGGAAAATTCTTAATAAGGTGCTCATCTTAGCAGCACTTGCAGTGAGGTGATGGGCAGTGGCCAAAGAGCTGTCTCCTAACATTTTAATGTCATTTTCATCAATATAATTTTAAATACATGTTTGTTATTTAAGGGCGGGTATTGGGTAATGTTCCTTTATAACAAGGGTGATTAAATGCGATTAAATGCTGTTTAGCTTTGGGGCTAATTGACAGACTGGTAAGTTCAATTAAGTATCAAAATTAGATTACTGTTAACGTCAGTTGAGAACTGTTCTTTTTGGATTATTGATTAGTTTCAAAAGCTTTTTTGATACTGCTTTTTTTTTCTCTGGAATCCTTCTATCTTCAAGCTTTTGACATGGGTCCATGTATATTTTTCTCTTTAAGAACAGTTCATATAAAAGTCTTAGTGTCAGGTTATATTCCACTGTTACTATGGACTCTTCTTGCTAACATGTTTTTCACATATGGGGACCTTCCAGCCATCTGCTTTCTAAATACTGAATGGTTGATGATTCACAGATACATGGCTCTGTGTAAGAGCTTAGGTCCACTATAGTAACTTTTTATTTTTGTCCTTGTTGCTTTCACCTGTGCAGCTCTTGATCCTGTTTTATCCAGTCTTCCTTTGTTGTAGTTTTGTTTACTTGGTTACAGTGCCAGTGATAGCCATTCCTGCTTGCTTAGAGCAAAGGTTCATCTTGGCAAGTTACTGCTATCATTGATCTACTCAGCTTAACACCCTCAGGTTAGCCAGGCAGTGGTTCATTTCCATGGATATGCAAATGATACTAGGAACTGGTGGAAAAATTAAATAGAAAAACTTATGTCTTATTAATAATTTCTCACTTTTTACTTCTGGTATATTGCATTTGCAAGAATCTACGTTGCTTGTAGTTCATGTTGTTGATATTTTTATGTGGACAACGTTGGCACATCTTGGGACAAGTCAGCATGGAATTCCATGGTTTGTAAAAGAATCTAAGAATGCAAATATTTTATACATAACCTTTGAACAGTTGAAAAGAATGTAAACCTTTCAAAAGAGCAAAAGGAAATGTGGAGTGGCAGCATTACAGTAATAAATTTGATAGCAGGTGAAATAAGACTGCTATAGTTGATGCAGCTGTGGGTTGGAATTAAGGTCATGTATCTTTAGGAAGAAAAGAGAATGGTGTCCAGAAAGTACTGAGTTTCGTGTTTGGGATCTGGCTTGCACTCTTGTGGGGGTGGCAGGGAAGTCAAATTACTGAAGGAGAAAACAAGGCCATGATTCACAGCTGGTCCTATTTATGAGTTGGCAAGTCCTTTGTACGCCATATTTGTCCTTTAATCAAAATATGATTTATAGCATTTCTTGTTATCATGTTGCTTAAAAGATGTCATGAATTAATTGTTCTAACTTGGAAGCAATAGGCCTTGAGATTAAAGACCCATGCATTTCCCCCATTTCAAAAAAACATTACACTCCCTGTAACACCTTTGGCAAGATATAAGCTGGAAATGGATTAATTTGTTTGTGATAATAGGATGAAAGTGTTCAAGTGCCATATTTCTGGCATCTCTGGGTGCTGCAGGTGAGGTGAAGTCTCAGTGGAAATTTGCTTTATCCTAGCAAATCAAGGGAAGAGTTGGGTTCAGCTGCATTATTCGATGATTTTTCTCATGCTGTTTTGATTTAATGAATTCATCCTAGTTGTGGAATATGTTCTTATAGGTTTATATGGTAGAGATTATTTTTCTAGGACTGTTTTCCCTTGGAGATTCTAGTTTCAATAATGTCTATTGATAATAGCTATTAATTTTTTATAGCTTTGCAAAATAGTTTCATGGATTTTTTTTTTTTTATCTAGCCTTTACAAAATCTGGTCATCATCTCTAATGTGATGGTGGTCAGATCCTTGCTGTCTTAAGTAAAACAAAATGGGAAACTTAATGTTGCTCCAAAATACTTAGTGTTTGAGCACAGTACGTAATTACTTGATCAGTGTGTAATTATAATGTTATGAGTTTTATATAATTAGAATTTTACGGACATCTGTGATATAATTTAAGAATATATGAATATATTTACATAAAAAGCCTATTCTGGGAAACAAGTATTTAATCAATAGCTGTGGTAAGTAACCAGAGTAGATATAGACGTTCAGCAAATGTACTGGGAGAGTTGCCTGTTAAAGCCTTTTTTGTGTAAGCTGTTGCAACGGATGAGGGGAGACCTATATCTAGAGCTATGGCTTGTTTGGGTGTCTGAGTGTGGTTTGGTGTGCAGTGTCCTCAGTGAGTCTACTCTCTTGGGTTTTGAAGGCTACATATATTTTACAAGAGCAGGGCAGCACCTGTAAATGGGAGAAGTTCCCTATTTTTAGGGAAGATAAGCATTTCAGGATTCAGACTTAACGAGGTTCTTTATACTTTTATTTTGAAATACCCAAAAGCTTCTCAAGAGTTGCTGATAATTTCCTATCTCTACTTAAATTTCCTTTTAGTTTAAACTCACTTGATACAGGTCTTAAGAGTTTATTTTAGTTAGAATTTCGTATTTGACAAATGTCAGAGGATTAATGAAGAGGACTATATTCATCTTGAATGGCATTTGAAAATTGTTCTGGGTTTGCAGCAAGTGATACCCTCCTGGTTTAGTGCTTGGTTTGGTACAGGTTCTGCTTTCTTAAATGTGCTAAATAATTGGTCAGAGTTGACTGCAAGACAGTATAATGTCACTTTTGGAAACAGAGTAGATAAGCAATTCAGGAATAATGAGTAACAGAACAACTTTGTGAATATATCATTATGCAAAATGTGAAATGGTGAATTTTGAGTAGGTAATCTTTTGGCAACTGAATTGTAATCTACATCTCACATTGAATGAGTGAATGAGTTTCCCTGAATTAATTTCTTTTTTAATGGAAATTTTTCTTTTTATTCCTTTTCTTTTCTACAAGTTATTATTCTTGGGAATAGTTTTTCCCATCTAGGAGGAGACTACAGGGGAGGGACATATTGGTGATACCTAAAACTTGGCAGGCTCAGATGTCTTTTTGTTCTTCTTATGCTGATCAGAAACTGTCCATTTGCTTGCAATGTGGTTGGAAATACTGAGGCATTGTGGTCTGAATGTTGTAGTTTTTTCATGTCAAGGCATTGTATATCTGAAGGGGGCCTACAAGGATGCTGGGGAGGGACTCTTCATTAGGGACTCTAGTGGTAGGACAAGGGGTAATGGCTTCAAACTTCAACAGGGGAACTTTAGGTTAGATATAAGGAAGAAGTTCTTTACAGTGAGGGTGGTGAGGCACTGGAATGGGTTGCCCAAGGAAGTTGTGAATGCTCCAACCCTGGAGTTGTTCAAGGCCAGGCTGGACAGAGCCTTGGGCGACATAGTTTAGTGTGTGGTGTCCCTGCCCATGGCAGGGGGGTTGGAAGTAGATGATCTTAAGGTCCTTTCCAACCTTAACTATTCTATGATTCTATGATTCTTTAAATGCTAAAATGCCTATATTCTGCCTGGAGCTGCAGTAGCAGAAGAGTTAAACCCTTCAGTCTGGACCTCGAGGTGTGAATTCTTTTCTCTCTGGCTCACCATTTGGCTGGCCTCAGTGGGACCACTTGTAAAGTATGACCTGGTAGTTTGCCTTGGGAAATCGGAGGCTACCAAAGGGGTGTATGTATTTGTGACTTGAGAAGTTGGAGGGCTTTAATGTTTGCTAGCCATTTCACCTATAGTCCAAGTGTTTTGTAACTGTTTTTTCTATATAATTGTGTTTGAAGGCTGTGATCTGCTGCTGTACCTGCACATAAGCTGACTCATTTACTACCCCTACCCTGTTCAAAGAGTTTGGGATGGTTGGGACAAGTTACCAACTTTTAGTGAGGAACAAAAAGCTTAGAAGATTCTTAAGAGACTGTAGTAAATATTGAAGCTTTTCTTTTTCTGTCATTACCCTCAGAAAACACTGATTTCCTCAAATGATAGTGGTGTGCTCAGTTCTGTGCAAAATCCTTCCTTCCACATAGTTTCTCCTTCAAAGACCTTTTGATCTTGAACACGGATACAGAAACAACTCCTGTGCTGAAAGATTCCTGGCAGGGGAATAACTCTGAGAAATAAATATATATTTTTAACCAGGCAGTCATGTGTTTATTATTGTTGATGGACAGTCTCATGCATCTTCCAAAATTTGTTTTTAATTGTACTATGAGGCCACCATATGCTATTTTTAGTTTTGACTTGGAAAATAGGCGAATGTGCAAACAGGCCTGTTGACATCCCATACTGAAGCACTAATAGTAGAGATGCACAAATAGCGTGAACCTAGTGCCAACTTAATGGACTTGAGCTAGGGAGAAACAGGGATTATGTGACACAGCTGCTTGCATTAGCACAGGGCTATTCCTACCTATGAGCAGGAGATACCTGTTTTCTTAAACAATTGCTGTTTGAAGCCACGAGTTGCAATTTCTAATGTTGACAGATAAACCATCTAGTGGATCATTAATAGCCTGAAAGCTTGAGGGAAGTTCAGAATGTAAAGAAGGAAAGAAGATTTCAGGGTAACATTGCACCAGTTTTTAAAATTGTATTCCATTTCAGCTACGTCTTGCTAACCTGAGCTATGCTGAATTTTTGGGTCAATTTTAAGCTCTTGTTTGGATATTGAAAACTACCATGCCAGAAGGCCTGCAGCAGAGCTTCACTTCTATGCTATATCCTTGCGTACTCTTTTCTACAGGCTGCATCTGTCCTCCCCTTTTCTTCAGTATCTCTGTTCCTGGTTTGTTCATTCATCTCAAATTTGGTTGTTCTAGTCCTCCAAGTGCTCTCTTCCTCTCTTTTATTTCCTGTATTTTTGCTGCTTTGGCTAGTTGTTATTCTGTCATTCAATCCCTTGTGTGGTACTTGAGAGCATAATCTTCTAACCTAGTTTACATTACACTGTCATTATGAATTATTAATGTTCTAAAATAAAATCTTCAAACAGTAATCTTTGCTGTGGTGAAAGAGCTCTGCGTGCTTTTGTTTTCCTTCCCATCCTTTCCTTTCTTTAGACTTTCAGGTCTTTAGAGCAGGGATGTTATTGATCCAGCCATCTGGGAAAGACTTGCTATGCAATGAGAGTCAACTTGTCACATCGCTGGGCTGATGAGATAGGCATTTATTTATATGAACACACACACAAAAAAAGTTGTGGAAGTAATACTTCTGATTTTATTAGAAGACTTGGCAGCACAAGTAGAAGTGATAATGAAAATTTGGGTTATAGCTTGTCTGGAAGATGAATATTATTTTTTTCTGGTGCTCTCTTTGTTGTTCCAATTTTTGTTCCTGTGATTCTCAGTTTTATTTGTGAATAGATGAGAAAATTAAAATAACATCAGCTCAGGTTATAATTCTCAGCAAATTTTTAGGGCAAAAGAGTTCAACCAAAAGAAATATGGTAAAAATCCCTATCAGCTTTCCTCCACACTTCATTTTAATGCAACTGTTCATCCTTTCTGCTTCTGAGAAGTTAGAAGATTCCAGAATCATTAAATGTCCAGTTTCCAAGTGAATCAACACACAGATATTGACCTGAAGTGTTCCTTTTAAAGTCACAAGTATCTGCGTTGCCCTTGCAGAGAACCTGCAATTCCTTTGGACAAAATTGAGTTGATTACAGCTGCGTTCATCTTTGACATAGAGGAACAGCCCAAGGGGACGTGTTCCAGCCTGCACCCCATAGCTTAGTGTGCGCAGCCTCCTCTGATATCAAGATGGATCATAAAACTGTGACCTGTCGCTTCTGCAACTCTCCCCTTCCTACTGAGAATAAGGGCAGCTGCAGACTACACCATAGAACGCCACAGTCTGTGTTCTACATACTATTGTTGTAAGTGGTTGGTATTGTGAAAAGTACTTTATTTATTCATTTTGCAAGTCTTATTTTCTCTGCGGAAAGTAGGTTCTTTGGGCAAGCAGGTAGTGTTGCATGCATGACTTATCTGTTTGTTTCCTAGTTTGTGTGTTCTACCAAATAATTTGACAAGCTTGCTTTTATTACTAGTTGCAGTTTTATAGAAGCCTAAATTTGGTTTTGTAAGAAAATATTAAGAAATTGCATAAATTTTGTTTAAATTTTGATATTTCACACTCTAACCTATAAAATCTGTATAGTGTTTGATTTGCTAATCACAATTTGGAAGAGAAGAAAGTAAAGTGAGTGTAAGATGAATATTCCCATTTCTGAATATTTTCTCTTTTCTTTATATCTGAGGTGGTTTAAAGATCACTGTTGAGGTGGGCTATGTAAGTCATTTATTTTAAAAATGAGCATTTCTGTTATGTATTTTTGTTTCTAGCTATGTTACTTATTTGTGCCATTTTTAATGTGTTACCTTAGAGTGTAGTAAGATTAAGCATTTTAAACTTTTAAGCTTTGTTATTAATATTTTAAAATGAATTTTTCTCTGGAGGCTGTAGAAATCAGTAGAAGTTCCATATGTGTCTATTCTGTATTTAATTTCAAATCAGGGAATTCAGTTTGAGACAGTTCGTCTTAATTTATTAATTTGGCTTCTGTGTTCCAGACCTCCCTACTTCTATATATAGGAGGACATACATGTTAGAAGTCATATATGAAGTAAATTTCTTTGTTCTAAAAGATTCTAAATATTATGTATATTTTAGGAAAGATTATTTTTGTAATGTATCACCTTTGTGGGTTTCTCAGAATTACTGTAAAACAGTTTATAGAGTTGTATCAATTTGTACTGTTATAAAAATCAGTGTCCTGGCCTTGTTCTCATGTTCCGTCTGTCTTGTCCATCATCTATTTTTCTGAGGCTCACAACCTTGAGTAGTTTGTTTGCCTGTTGGTTGATGATATGTTTTAACATCTTTCCTAGACTTTAAGATTAAAAGCTAAGTTTTTGCTGTGAAAATTCATATTATTCCAAAGGAATAAGTAAAGTAGGGACCAATTTCTGTTAAAAAATCACTGCCAAATTGGGATGCAATTCTGCCTTTAAAACTGGATGAACTTTTAATCTTTTCTTTTTTTTTTTTTTTTGAGTATACCAGCACTCATGATGTTTCCCAAGCATGGTTTTGATTTCTCATGTCTCTTCTGTGCCATGGCTTATTTTGTAAAGTCTATTCTTATCCCATGCTCTAACTTCATTAAGAATTTATGCTTGAAAATGTAAAATTCATCCTCTTAGTCTGTTCATTACATTAGCATTCCCCTTGCTCCCAGAATAACTCTTCTTAGCCAACATCCTACAAAAGAAGCTTTTTGTCTCAGAAAAACTGTGGTAAATGCGAGGGCTTTACAATACCCTTAGCATTTCAGCTGAGCCTAAGTGTGTTAATAAAGAAATGGGGAAAAAAGCTGGGAAGTCAAAGGTCCAGCACCGGAGGTTCAGGTTGGAGCAAACAGCCTGAATTATACCTGGAAACAAACAAATCAGATGCCAGAGCTTGTTTGAGAGTTCAGTCTTGATTTGGTCTTCTGGGTAATGTGCTGTCAAGCAGGTAAAGGCACTCCCAGCTCACTAGTGACCATGAGTAGCCCCGCGCCTGGAGGCACCATGTTGAGCCTTGGCATGCTGTGTGCACGGGTTGCTGCCGTGAGATGGGTGTGGGGAGTTTGCAGTCTTGTATGGGTGAGGGACACCCTTTTTGCTTTTGTGAGCTAGTAATTGCGATCTGGGTAGCAAAAAGGCTCTCTAATTCACTCTCTGAAATACAGCTCCATTCCCTCTTTGCTCTTTTGGTTCATTTAATCTTAATTGCTTGTGTGTTACTGTGGATTAGTAGTAACCATCCACTGGTAGTTACTGTTCAGTCCTCAACCCTTGCAAAGACACAAAGTGTCTCTTAATTTGTCCTATAAACTCCACACTGCAGTTTCCCTGTAAAACAGAGGGTAATAACACCTGCTTTTTCAAATCTGCTGTGCTGCAGCAGTCTTGTTGTAATGGGTTATGGATAATGTCTATCAAGTGCTATGTTTTCTTTGGAATATATACAAAACCCCTGTTAGGGAGAATTTAGCAATAGCCGTGTCTCATTACTCAGCGTAGGGAGCAGATGTAGAAGAATTCTGCAAAGAACTGAAGTTGATGAAGTGCTTTTCTTCTCAATGGAGAGGCTGATGCTGGTTGGAGTGTCAGGGGAAGAGATTAAGATAACTTCCTGACTGCAAATGCTGTTGCATAGTAAATTAACATTGTATTAAAGGTTAGAAAGTTTTAAGTGCCTTGTGATAAATAATACATGATAAAGATGAAGAAATGCTTTGGTGGCAACAAGAGGCTCAATCTAGGTTTTCCTTTGGATAAATTTCAGTTGGTGAAGAGGAGGGAAGATCTTTGGATGAGAGTGTCAAGGTTATAGCAGCTCTTCTCTTGTGTTTCTCACAAGTGTTACTAAGTGTTTTCAAGAATATTTGAGATAAAATGTTAAAAGATTTCTGTCTAAACATGAAGTGACATTTTCAGAACTGATGTTCAGTATTGTCATTTTTCAAATAACATTTCTCATTTTTTATGGCGTTGAATCACATACTGAAGTTACATTTGATTAAATCAGACAACTGACATTTGAATAACACGTGGAGACGATGTGGCTCGGGAAAGAACGCAAGTTCTAGTACTTATTTAATGAGCGTAATTGACCTTTCCATGACATCTGAGCCCAATCATCAATTTTGTGAGCTTGAAATCATTTAGTTTATGTTCTGTTGAATTTGCCAAACATCTTACTGGTGTTATTTTTGAAGAATATTGTATGGAATAATAGCATACAAATAAATGATACTGTTGTAAATAGAAAAACAAAGAAAGAATCTTATTAAATGCTGTTAGGATTTTGGGCACAATTAACTTTGTGTTTTAGCAGTGCTTGCTTCTTACCACTATTTGGTAGTGTTTTCAGTTGGAAAATACTGACTGTGATGGTAGAGCTATAGTTAACACCCTCTATATCTGAGTACAATTTTGTAAGAGTTGTTTTAGGACTATGAAATCAGAGCAGTTGCTTATGATTAAGCTGTGCAGTGGTATTGTAGTGAATTAGATAATGTTTCAGGCTGTCCATAATGATTGCAACCCCTGTTAGTTCAGTAACTGTGCTGGATTAAAGTTACATGAGAAGCTGGCAGCTTTAATTCGGGTGTATGAGTGTGCAGTGCCTGATAGCTGGTTCAGTAAATGTTTCTGATCTGTTGAATCATTAACTAGTGCAGACACTAGATGTTTCCTGCATGGGAAATGCACACCAGAGACAAGTTTGGTTGTTCTTCACCTCCCAAAAATTGGAACATCAGGTCTTAGTTTAATCTCATATAATGTGTTTTTGGAAGCCGTTTTATACAGAGGTAGCAATTGAAACCTGTGTGAAACGTTGTAGTAGAAGAGTGTATGGCTCTTCTGGATTGTTTTGATGATTTCTGGAGGTGGGGTGTTTTCTGCCAAAAAAAGAAAGCAATCAAAGATTGTATAACCCAGCAAATAACAATAGAAAAAAGAACCTTAAAGATATATTCAACTTAATGTTTTCTGTCAGACTGTTACATGTCTTGAGATTGCCGTCTGTTCAGACACTGTTCATTTGCTGAGACACTCTTCATTTGCGTAGGTCACTCTTCAAATAATAATGATGCCCCAAATAGCTCAACACACATCTTCCATGAATTTTTTCTTAAAGGAACCCTCCTTTTCTTTAGAAAAGTATAGGAAGAATATTTTCTCCTTTCTTCATAATGAAAGACCAAAGTTTTCTGCTAGAGTTTTTAACCATATTGTTAGTGATATAGAGCCGGTATCTCTTCAGTTCATGTGCATTGACTTACGTTTACTTATAGTAGAATAATTTTTTGTGCATGTTGGGTATACCGTTTAATGTTTAAAATAAATTTGATACTCTATTTCTAGAGAAAGAACATATCTTCTCTTTAATGACCCCTATAGACAGTTTAGTTCTGCTAGTAAAACAGTTTTAGTGTCTGGATATTTCTAGTGAATCATTAGTGGGTTTGAGGCTATTCAGAAAAGTTGTATGACTATTAACAAAAGTTAAATCTGAAACTATCAGCTATTTATGTGACACTTGATACAATGTAGCTATTTGAGTGACTGAATAATTAAGAAGAGGTAGGTTTTTTCCAGTTAGTATTTCAGCTGGCTTCCATTGTAAGCTTTCCTTTACCATAATGTGACTCAGGAAATTTATCTTCATTTGAAAACTACTGGATTACTACACATTTTATTCTGGTTGAAATATTTAAACAAATATAATCAAGAATATTTTGTGGGAACTTGATATATAGTCAATTTAAAATGTGGTCAGTCACAAGAATTTTGAACTTTGGGTTATTCTGTTTCATGGAATCATAGAATCATAGAATGATTTGGGTTGGAAAGGACCGTAAGATTATCTGCTTCCAACCCCCTGCTGTGAGCAGGGACACCTCGCACCAAACCATGTCACCCAAGGCTCTGTCCAACCTGGCCTTGAACGCTGCCAGGGATGGAGCATTTACCACTTCTCTGGGCAACCCATTCCAGCTCCTTACCACCTTCACTGTAAAGAACTTCTTCCTTATATCTAACCTGGACTTCCCCTGTTTAAGTTCGAAGCCATTACCCCTTGTCCTACCACTACAGTCCCTAATGAAGAGTCCCTCTCCAGTACTCTTGTAGGCCCCTTCAGATACTGGAAGGCCGCTCTGAGGGCTCCCCCCAGTCTTCTCTTCTCCAGGGTGAACAGCCCCAACCTCCTCAGCCTGTCTTCATAAGGGAGGTGCTCCAGCCCTCTTACCGTCTTCGTGGCCCTCCTCTGTACTTGCTCCAACAGCTCCATGTCCTTTTTGTGTTGAGGACACCAGAACTGAACACAGTGCTGCAAGTGAGGTCTCACAAGAGCAGAGTAGAGGGGCAGGATCACCCTGGAAGGGGGTTTGGAACTAGATGATCTTTAAGGTCCCTTCCAACTCAAACTGTTCTGTGACTGAGAGTGACCTCAATGATCTCCTTGGTACGGCCTCAAACTTTACAAGAAGTTTAGCTTACTTTTAAAATGATAGATTTTATTTAAAAGAAGATGGTCTTGTGCCAAGTGAATTTATTTAGTGATAAATGTAGCTGCTATGAAAGAAGTCCAGAAAGTAGTGGGTTTCGTGTGGACTGTTTGCCTAATTGCATTCTCATTTAATGTCAGGCTTAATTAATGTCCTACTTTGGTAATGGTAAAGATGAGAAATTGGGGAAGTCGTTGACATTGGCTATTTATAACTGTCCAGTGGATGCAGTGTCATTAGGAGGGCCCTGGAAACTACACATTTGGTCGACAGAGAATACTTCATCATCACAGGAGCTGCTGAAATGTTCTGCAGGTGGTCTTTTCTGAGGACAAGTTGGGCATGAAAAGGAGAAGGTGCATTAGGGAGATTGATGGAGACTGAATATCCTGAAAGGCAAGTAGAAGAATTTTATAAGGAAAGAGGTTTCTTCAGGCTTGGAATTGCTCAGGATCAGGAATTCATATTAATGTTTTTATGAGTTAAACAAAAATAGAAAACTCATCTTGTAACCTATTTGTGAATGTGATATTTTTCTTGACATGCTTTTTGGTATGCAAAAGGCTATATTTTTAAACTAATGAGAAGTTTCTAATCCTAATTTTGCAAAATGTTTTGCTTATCATGCAGTGACAGTAATATAGTTCCTTAGAAGGATTTCATTTGTCATTGTAGATGTGAGAATCCTTATGCTTCATACATTTGTTACAACTGAAGTGAATTCTGCAAATGTTGTCATTGTCGTGTTTTAAGACATGCCATATTTATGAAAGATGTTTGACAGTTTCATTGTGTTCTTCTGTTTTTGTAGCAAAAACACTGCATCTCCGAGTATGGTGTCTTCACGTATTTTTGGGTTCTCTGAATTTCTCTGTGGTTGATGTTTGGGGACAGTCCCAAAATGAGCTCTTTGCAGATGCTGATTTGCCGGATTAGATTTTGCTATTGACATGTGGAACAGGCTTTTTGAAAAGCAGGAATATGAAGTGTTAAAGAAATTCCTGCTGTTTGTGTGAACCAGGGTTATATAATTCCCAAAGTGCATTTTCCAGGTTTTGGGTAAGTGCCTGCAGGAGCATGTTAAATCAGTGGATGGACGGGTTTCCAGTGATAGCAAATGCTCCATTCCCTTGCCCTGCTTTGGGTGCCCTGGGCTCCCCAAGAATGGTGGAGGATGGACAGGGTTTCACTGGGTTAATGCTACCGCAGAGCAGTCAGTCACTGATGCCAATGGAGAGTGTTCTCCTAAAATGGCTTCTCCTTTTTGTGTCTTTCCCATAAGGGGGGATGTGAAAGAGCTGGTGCTGACCATAGTGATGTTATGAATGATATGCATTCAACTACTGAATTTTCAGTCAATTCTGAAAAAGACCCTGCAATTCATATGAATACAGGTGTTCTAGCTGGTTGTGATCTTATTTGCTAACTATAAGCAGTCAGGAATTAATTTTTGTTGAAATGGCTTTATTTTGTTAGTTAACTAAGTACTTCCCCCCCCCCCCATTATTACTGGGGAATGTAAATCTGTCAGCTAAACATGATTTGTTTAAATATGTAAATCTGAGTATTGTTATACCTTTTCAAAACCATAGTTTATTGGAATTGGAAAGTCACATAAAGGCTAAAATGCTGTTCCTTAGTTCTACACTTCATTGGTATAGGTTATTATGTGGCTACAAAAATGAATGTGTTTGTTCTTTCTCATCAGTAGTAGACAGTGGCAGAGTTTTGTCTGGTTGTACTCTAAATTAACTTTGTGAAATCAAACCAAAATGTGATTTAGATTCATTTGATACAAATGTTTAAAAGCACTAGAAGGGATGGTTGTGTTGAGCAGAGATTTGGTTCCCGTAGCACTCAAAATCCCATTTCCCTGCTTTAAAGCTCAGATGGAAGGGCATGCTTTGCTGAATCAGATACTATGATTCTTGATAAATGTATGTATTTAAAATGTGCTGTTATTTAATGGAGGGTTAGGAAGGCCATCTAATTCTTTCATGTGATTCTGTGAAAAGCTAAAGGCAGCCTACTGGGATTTCTTTCTCGCAGACATTTATGTGTGTTTTAAGGGCTGTATTGTGCATGGAAGGCAGTGCCAGCTGTTGATTGTCATCTTTCTCATGTCTGTGATAAAAAGCCACTCAAGAAGGCTGAAATATGAGAACGTCATTAGCTTTCCTACTGGCAGAAGTGCTTAAAAAAGCCACAATAGAAAGAAAATAGATTGCATATTGAACTAAAAAGAAAATAAAGGAAAGAAAAGGCAGCTACAGTGAGGTTTTGTTTAGACCCTGGAAAAAGCAAAAACATGGCAAGGAGTTTCTACAGGCGCAAAGAGGGGAAAGCGAACTTGTGGCTGATGTGCAAGGGTGTGTGTGGGAACCCTCTGGTGCGCATCACACGAGTTGCGTTTTGTTTCAGCTGGTTGAGTTGTTTTGTAGGCACCAAGTGCTAGGTAGGAGTTCATGTTTACTGTGACTGACGTGTATGTGGTGTGGCTGACTTTAGGAGGAGAATGGATTTCTGTTTTTAAACTGATCTTAGGTGGCACTGTAATATTGTCAGCTGCTTCCTTTTATCTCCTCCCACCGCTCCCCCTGCACTCCCCAAATGCACTTGATTTACTTAAGGTAAAAAGTGGGATTTGTTTAAAGATGGAAGATTAATTAAAATCAGCAAAATGCCCCTGATATGCCTCATGTCATTAGGAAGCAGAAGGGCCACCATTTCAAAATAAAACCAGTAACTAGGCAGCCAGTGGTGCTCTCTGTGCAGACACAGCTTAAACCTTGCGTGTTATTCAGGATTGTAGACAGAGCCCAGTTATCATTTTGCTTGAAAATCCTTGTGATTGTAATTGCATGAACACAGAGAGATGTATGTAAAGCATGTATGCTGTGTATGCAACAAACTTCAGTTTTAAAGTGTCTATATTAGGAAGGGAATAAATATCTCATTTTGCACTGCCTCCTAAGGTGGAGGGAGGGAGGCAGGGATGGAGCCGGGAGAAAACAGAGGCAGTGGAAACAGCAGCAGTATGTACGCTTGCCTGCCTGCCTCACGTTAATGGAACAGCTTGCAAGGTCTACAGGGAATTTGCATTGGCTCTGTCACTGGTATTATTTAGTTCCTTATTTATTGCTGGTGGCTTGATTGTGCTGCATTTTCCCAGCAATGAAAGCTTTTAAAGATCATGTCTGACTCCTTTTGGACAGTGCTGTCCAATTTCTCTCTGCCTGCTACCAGCATGTTGAGACGATCCAAAAGGTAATCTAAGGATTTTGCCAGTAATTCTTACGATGTTTTTCTAAGGTACTTGTTTTAATACTGTTTAGGCTTGCTTTCCTCTTTTCTGAACAGATTAAATAATATTCATAGTGTATTAGGTACGATTTCTTAATTTCTTAATGATTTGTGATTGTATTCATTGTAAAAATCATACTGTGCAGATCCACTGTTCATTCTTTTTAAGGTATGTATTTAAATGCATTGTTCTGTACTTCTCAGAGTATGTGGATGTGATAAGAGGGTTTTTTTCTACAGAATGATGGATAGATGCTTTACGGAGAGCAAGCTGCTTTCGTATTCAAAGTAGCAAAACAGTGTTATGATGAAATAGGCAGCACAAGGCAGGGCTTGCAAATATTTTGACTTAGAGCACTTACAGTCATCTTAAAGATATGCATAACCTTGAATTTTAAATAATTCTTAATACATTTAACATTTTTTAATTGGAGGTGCAAATATATTAACGTAATAGTTAATAGGATGAGTGTTTGTATTTGTGCTACTCTCCAGATTTTGATAAAATCACATTGAAGTGTGTAAACTAATGAATGGTATCAGGTCTGATGCAGTACAGTGGTGTCCCTTCAAGACTGGGAAATACCAACATAATTATTGCTCATCAGGTGCTCTGTGGAGCTTAACGTATGTAGCCTGAAAACTTACTGGTGAATATGGTAAGTAGTTAATCCTGACTAAAGCAGTATATTTAGGTTTATGAGTAAACAGTTGCAGCTAGTATCAGAATTTCTCAGCAGTAGATTTGATACAGTTAGAAATCTATGTGAGAGAATATAATATTTGACTTTATTTTTAGTGTGAATTTTGTTCATCAGCTATCAGAAATTGTATTAATCTTTTTTGAGCATTGTAGCTTCTACATAGTAAAGTATTGGAAGGCTCTCTATTTCCTGCTGTCATTCCACATTTGTGTTTTAATTTTATCGAAGTTGTCTTCTGTGCTGACAATGTGTTTCAGAAATTTTACCAGTGGTGAAGAAAGATTTTGTAAATAAAATTAGATCTTAGTTGCAAAGAATTACGTCAGAGCTGTTATTCCTTTCAAATATAAGTTTTGTTGTCTTTAGCCGGTTTTCTAAAGGAAAAGAGCTCCTTGCGATTTAGGTTGTGTGTTGATCTCTGCTCCTAGCAGTAACTTTCACACTCATTGAGCACTTGCAGCAGTGGTTTGGTGGAGGAATAGAACTAGCAGAGATAAAGCTCAGCATTTCCTTACAGATTTCTTGAACTTGGCTGAGGAGAGGAAAGGGGGGACAATTGTTGTCTTGTGCCTCCATTTCCAAAGAATGAGGTAGGTAGGACTTGGCTTTCAGGTGCTCTTGGGTGCCAACTGGTTAGCATGGAAGCAGCATGGTGTAATGAGACTTGGCTCACTGTGAGAGCAAGGTGAGATGGGCAGAGCGAGGAGGAGTGAAGGAGTTGGGTTAGTGCAGGTGAGGGAAGGACACTGTTCTGTAAGAAAATAATCTTGTGTTAGACCTGCAGCTCATGGAGCAACTCATTTCTTGCTCCTGCTTGCAGAACTTTGTTTTTCGAAAGCTCGCTCCATTCCAGATTGTCGTGGTTCAAGCCCAGCCGGCAACTTGGAACCACGCAGCCGCTCGCTCACTCCCCCCCTTTTCCTTCCTCCCCCCGCTCCCGGAGGGATGGGAAGGAGAATTGGAGGAATGTAACTCCCACGAGTTGAGATAACAGCTCTCCATTAACTAAGGTATAATACAAACCACTACTGCTACCAATAATAATGATAAGAGGAATAACAAGGGAAAAGGACACAACCGCTCACCCCCCGCCGACCGATACCCAGCCCGACCCGAGCAGCGATCTGGGCCTTCCGGGTAACTCCCCCCAGTTTCTGTACTGGGCATGACGTGCTGTGGTATGGAATAGCCCTTGGGCCAGTTTGGGTCAGGGGTCCTGTCTCTGCTTCCTCCTGGCTTCCCCTCCTCTCTGGCAAAGCATGAGACTGAGAAAGTCCTTGGTCAGAGTAAACATTACTTAGCAACAACTAAAAACATCGGTGTTATCAGCATTGTTCCCAGACGGAAAGTCAAAAACACAGCACTGCACCAGCTACTAAGAAGGAGAAAAAATGACTGCTGTAGCTGAACCCAGGACACAGATGTATTCAGTGTGCATAAAGGTAGTATTTTGTGAAAAGTCAACAATCATGGACTTCTATACAGAGTGGACACCTGCAGAGTTTCGCATAACAAGAATAAAGTGTCTTTATTTTTCAATACCTTTTAGTGTGCCACTCTGAATTTAAAATTGGACATTGAGGACAGAAACAATATGAGAAATTCTGACAAGGGTTCAGGTACAATATTTGGCCAGAAAGCTCCTACTCAAAATTTACAATTCCATTTATTTGCTAGTAGTTGAAGTACAAAAAAGAAAGAAATTGATCTGTAAATCTGCAGTGCATCTTAATGGAAAAGACATGAGTTTTTATTGATTTAATTCCATAAATGACTATTAGATATTTCAAAATGATCAAACAGCTCTATGAAGATTCATAGCAGAGAGCTGCTGCACAAAGTCATGTGGTGGAAACCCTATTCCACACAGCACAGAAACCACAGCCTTCAGTTAGCCTTAGAAATGAAATATTTGAGCATGTGTGACAGTTTGCTGGGAATATCACCTCCGGCCACACTCCACTGGCGCTCTGTAAGCTCTTTGCCTACCATCTTGGGGGAGATGGATAGGCAGGTTGGGCTGGTCTTACACCTATTGTGATAAATCAGCTAGTTCATACGGCACACTGTTGTATTGTGAGTCTTGCTGGGGCTTTGGTTCTGAAACCATGTCTACACATGTATGTAGTAGCTTTGCTCCCAAGAGTATCTGGGCTATGAGAGTGGTCACTGTAGCTCTAGTGTGTTGCAGTGCTGGGACCTGAGTGTTTCTGTGCGTTCTCAGGATTATGGCATCTGGGCACTTGGAGTGAAGTACCGTATCTGTTTTAATTGGCCCTCTTGCAAAGCTTAATGCTCACTTCTTGGGAAACTTCTTACTTTTAAAAATTATGATTTCTATTTCCATTTCTTCTTTAACGTTGCAATCTTGGGTGGGCATTTTTAGCAGCAGAGAATTTTTTGCTGTGTCAAATATTTGATACAGTTTTCCTCTGATCTCTTTGTAATATTTCTGTATGGTCCTACTGTGTTTGTGATAGCTTATGTGCTCTTAGTTCTGGGCTTTGCCACCTTTGATTTCTCTTAGTTTTTAATTTGTTTTTGCATCCCTAGGAAGGGTTATTAGTGGTATTCTGACTAACGTGCAATGACATATTTCGCTGTAATGGTGGCTTCTGACACATACTAAAAATCCTAAAGGGCTTCATTCCCATATGGCTTTTGGTACATTAGGAGGCAAATGGGAAGGATTCCTCTTTCCCCTTGCAACATTTTGTTGAAATGAGCTCTCTCATGCAGCTGGTGGGATTCTTGCTGCAGCTAATGGTACTGTAAAAGTGAACCATCTGCTCCTCCGGTCAAAGTGGCTGGCTTCTTTCTTCTTGAGTGTATTCCCGGAAGGATAGAGAAAGTCAAGAGCAAACTGTAAATACGTACATTTGTCATGGGAGGGGTGACATAAGCATAAATCAGATTTACCTGTCAAACTGGTTCTGTATAAATATTTATGATTTTGAACTATAGAAGAAATATGAGAATTTCTCGGTTCAAAGGGCACTTGAGGTTGGCATTCTGGTATCAGCTGTGCTGAGGCATTGTGTGTTGAAATTGGATTATGGAAAGATAAGGCATAATTCTGTTGTATTTAAGTTAAAGGCCTCTGTTTTTAAATCCTTCTGTTTCTTTGCACTTTGGGCGTATCTTGACTGTACTCTTGCAATTTGATATTTACGGCAGTGTAGAATTGTGCAAGTGGGTGTTCGTTGGTCATGAAAAACTGACTTTGAATGATGATTTCTAATGGTTCCTCATTTTTTTGAGCAGTTTAATTCTGTCTGGGTGGAACAGACTGTGACTATGGATTTGAATAATTTCACTTTTGTCCAGTGACTTTCTTTTTGTGAAGTTAAGATCAAAGATCTGTGTATAGAAGTGACTTGAAAGATAAGTCTAGGAGACGACAAAGGTGGATTTCTGTTAGGAATGATGTGCTGGGTTTGTGTCCACAATTGCCATTGATCCTTTAATTGTCTTTTCTCATTTCCTTTCAGTGAAAGGGCATCAGTGATGCAGTAGTTCAGTAATTTGTTAAAATCACAGGAATTAACTACCCTTAAAGTGTAAAAGAATCTTTAAGTAGCAAATCACCTCTAAAATCTGAGACTCAGATGTATCTGAAATACAATGGAAATCATTGTTTTTCATTATAAACAGTTCCTCGGTAACTAAGCAAAATGCTTTATTACTGAAATATTCACAAACAATAAGAGAAACCACCTTTCACTGGGATGTAAACAAGTGAGTGGGAAATAAGGAGGCGGCCAGGAACATGTAACAAGGCTTTCTGATGGCACTTATGTATTCATGCTAACTTTTAAGCTACCATAACAAGACTGTATGAGTCCATACGTATGCCTTCAAATGTGTTTTTTATGCTGATTCATCTAGATTGACATTAAAAGCTGTGTGTGTCCACAAAAGCCACCTCCTCCATATATACATTGTCACTTTGAAGAAATACAATTAGTTTGACACTAGCAAAGTACTTACTTTTTCGGAGTAACATAAAGCTAATCTTAAAAATACGAATCTATGCTGTAATTAACTTTAAATTGACAGCTGTCATGCCACACATTTCCTTGCCTAAATGAATAAGAAATGTTTCCATTACGTTGGAAAGGATGTGAAAGGCCTGGAAATCTGATGCTTTTGATAATATTTAGCTCAATTTTTTTTTAACCTACCGTAGCATATTAAATGGCCTCCTGACTCTCCTAGTTGGAGAGGAAATTTCATTCAAATTATTTGTGGCAGTATTTCAATATTGCCTTAGGAAAAAAACACTGTTGGAGGGGGTGGGTAAAAAAGATCTACCTTATCTTCTGAAAAGCTCTTTATGAGGATAGTCTTTTTGATTGCATGAAAATGTAATGGTTATTTTGCTTGCTAATGGATGGGTTTTGTGGAGGGTCCAGTACACTGTCCATTACGTGGTATTTGTGCTGCTAAATACAATGACATAGACTGGTTTGCCATGAATGGAAGGAGTGTCCTCCTAATATCCAGAAGAAGTGTAATGATTCAGGGAATCATAGAATCATAGCATCATAGAATAGTTAGTGTTGGAAAGGACCTTAAGATCATCTACTTCCAACTCCCCTGCCATGGGCAGGGACACCTCGTACCAAACCATGTTGCCCAAGGCTCTGTCCAACCTGGCCTTGAACACTGCCAGGGATGGAGCATTTACAAGTTCCTTGGGCAACACATTCCAGTGCCTCCCCACCCTCACTGTGAAGAACTTCTTCCTTAGATCTAATCTGAACTTCCCCCGTTTCAGTTTAAACCCATTACCCCTTGTTCTATCCCTACTGTCCCTGATGAAGAGTCCCTCTCCAGCACTCTTATAGGCCCCCTTCAGATACTGGAAGGCTGCTCTGAGGTCTCCACACAGCTTTGTTTCTCCAGGCTGAACAGCCCCATTTTTCTCAGCCTGTCTTCATACGAGAGGTGTTTGAGCCCCCATATCATCCTCGTGGCTTCCTCTGGAGTTGTTCCAACAGTTTAGAATATGCCTGGTTTGTTTGTAGTTTCATGTTTATTTGGAATAATGTCTGTGTAAATCAGACTTTAAATTGGTTTTGAATACCGTTGGCTGTTTCCCTGCTAGACTAAACCCCAAAGTGTCCTACAGGGTTAACACTGAAATTTTAAGCCTTGAAAGCTCTTTGTTCGAATGGAAACTCTCATGTATGAACACTTGGCTATTGCCCAGGACAAACCAGTTTTTCAAGTCAGAACTTTTGTGAAGAGGAAACTAAACAACACAAAGATCATGGAGGATTGCATTAGTTATTTGGATCCTTCTTGTGAAGCAGGCTGCTGAATATAAAGCAATTTTACATTGATGTTTTAGCTGAGCAAAATGAAGTACTGGGGAAAGAGACTGGTTTCAGAAGAGGTAGGAGGAGAAGGGAGATTCTGAACTTCACAGAGACAGATCAGTGAAGACAGAAAAAGTACATATAGACATGTGTTTTGCCTGGAAATGTGCAGTTCTTGTGTATGATTGAAGTCGACACATTTGGGTATTTGAATCCTTACAAAGTCTGTACATCTGCTTATTTCAACTGTTGTTTGTCTCTGACAAGTGAGTTTTAAATCCAGAGCGCCCATCAGCTTAAAGCTTTGGGATGGACTTGTAGATGTATCTGGTTCTTTGGAACCTTTGCCTGTGCTGTGTCATTTGTCTTTGCAGCTCCTTCTTTAAAAGGTCGTGTGAGGAACAAATCAAGCAAGATGTTCTCAGGTGCACTTGGGATTCCTGTTATTTTAATGGCAGCTGAATGCTGATGTTAACAAGGAACTGCACACCTTAGGACAAAATGTTTTTTATAAAAAGCAGACCTTATTTAAGGGACTGAGAGAAATGGTGTATGACATATCAGCTTCTATAACCATACACCTACCTGGAGGCAAATTACTTAGTTTTCGGTCAGGTGCTGAACGCTTAGTATTGACTCCCTTCTCAGTTACCATAATGAGAAAGTATACATTAGTTCAAAGCATTAAGGAAAATAACCTTTGAAGTGATTTGCTTCTACATTTGTAGCTAATTATCAGATATTCCCTGAATAGTTTTCCTCAGTCCATACCCAATTTTTTTTTTCTATTATTTAGAGGACTACAGAGTAATACCAAAGTGCTCTTTAGAGTAGGCTTGTAGACAAAATAATAAGCACTTCAATAGCAAAATCTCATAATTTATTCCAAGCCTCTTAAAAGTTTAGTTTTGAAGGCTGTTCTGGCACACTTGCTTTTGGTACTGTGTTGGCTGAAAGTAGAAAGGTCCAGAGAATTGGGATTCAGAAGGGGAATGCGTATGAGTCCTGTGCAGGGGTGTCCTTGTGCCAGCTGTGAAATCCAGGCCACCTGATACTAGTGTCTCTTGGCTATCGTTTTAGGCAAAGCGTGTTTTGAGACTGTAAGCTAAATTAATCATGATCTTTTCCAGAAAAATGCCTCAAGACTGGGGAATTGGCATTCGACTGATATTCTATTTGAAGACAAAGCTTAGTCATGTATTAAAAACCTAAGCAAATGCTATGCTTGTATAGCAGTATGATGCTTTCATTAGTCTCCCCATTATCATTACTGCCTGCTGTGTTTCACAATTAATAGAAGGTGCAAATGTCGCTTTACATGTTTTATGTGGTGCTGAGGATGCTGCCAGTGAGCATGTACTAGAAGAGAGACGCCGGGACCCAAAGAGATGTGGGCTTCTGTTGAAGGAAATGTTCTGAAAGAACGTATTACAACAGTCCTTCCTTGAATCTTTGATCTCTAAGGAAACTAGCTTGAATTCTGCAGTGGCATTTGAAATTACTTATTTCCAGTATATCGTGTGTTTTCCTGTCGTTCAATTTCGTTCCAATCTTGATTGCACGGTAAATTAGTATGTTACAATTAGCAGACTTAATTTAAGCATGATTGCTGTGGAATTTGAAGACCTGACTTTCTGTGTTTGCATTTATCTTGCTCTGTGTCTTCATTCTTGTTCTTTCTGCAGTTTTCAGGGGTCTCATTTGGTTTCATGTTGACCTTGTTGGTTTTGGACTTTGTGGAGGAACAGAACTTGTACAGCAAAAAAAGTGGGATATTATTATACCCAGCTCCCAGAAATGTAGTTTACAACAATCTTTTACTTATGCAGAAATAGGCTAATTTAATTTAACAATCCTTTCTTTCCCTTCTTGGACTCAGAAAATTCAAGCTATGTTTGCCTGTGCTTGTGAGTTTGTGCTGAAGTTTGTTACACATAAGTTGTAAAAATAATACTTACTTATTTCTAGTTCTTTAATTATGAATTAGAATCACAGAATGGTTTGGGTTGGAAAGGACTTTAAGATCATCTACTTCCATCCCCCCTACCATGGGCAGGGATGCCTCCCACTAGACCACATTGCCCAAGGCTTTGTCCAAACTGGCTTTGAACACTGCCAGGGATGGAGCATTTATCACTTCTCTGAGCAACCTGTTCCAGTGCCTCACCACCCTCACTTTAAAGAACTTCTTCCTTAAATCTAACCTGAATCTCCCCTGTTAAAGTC
>NW_009922708.1:33108-48134 GCF_000696875.1 Nestor notabilis
TGCCTAACAAAAAGTCCCTCTCCAGCATCCTTGTAGGCCCCCTTCAGATACCGCTCGGAGGTCTCCACGCAGCTTCGTTTCTCCAGGCTTAACAGCCCCAGTTCTTTCAGCCTGTCTTCCCCATCGCATTTCTCCCTTTGAGACTGACCCACAAGCTCTCTGCTGGCTCATCACCCATCCCCAGGCAGAGTTCCATACTCTCCAGCCTATCATTGACATAAATAGCCACGCTGCCTCCCCATTTGCCCAGTCTGTCTTTTCTAAAGAGCCTATAACCTTCTGTTCCAACACTCCAGTCACAGGAGCCATCCCACCATGTTTCTGTGATGCCAGTGGTATCACATCCCCATAGGCGTGCACACATCTCTAATTCCTCTTGTTTATTCCCCATATTGTGTGCATTTTTATAGAGGTATCTGAGCCGAGCTCAGAAGAAATCCGACTAATGGGCTGGAGTACCTCTGCATTACTCTGAGCATTCATTACAGGTGCTGGCATCTGACTGGTAGGGTTAATAAGTACATAAAGCATTCAAAAAGCTTTTAGTGGTTTCTTCATTTGAGTTCTGATCCAATTTTAGAAGAGGTACATTTATTAAATATCTGCTTTTTTAATAACTGTGTAAATTATGGCTCTGTGATTTTCTAGGATTTAGTTTTTTCCTGGTTTTTTTTATGATTCCTTTTTGTCGTCATTGCCACCATCCATTTATTTTTGATACATTCATGTATTTGTACTTACTGCTTTCCACCACCTTACTCTAACTGGAATTGCTTTTGATTTTAATCTTCAGCCTTCTTGAGTAGAATAGCTACTAATAGCTAAAGCAAGGATACTTTCTTAGGTGATGGCAGAACTGCTTTACCCTTTGGCAGGTGCTGCATCAAGCTTTAACTCTCAGCTCATGGCTTTTAATGTTTGTGGTTTTCTTCAGCCTAGTTTTGTGAATGATTGTTTCAGCTTCTAGCTGTTAAAATTCAAAACTCTGTGTGTGTATCTCTTTGTAGTATGTGTTTGTATAGTTAGTAACTGGAACAGCCGACCTTGTATGAAAAATTGATAGCTATTGGATAATGAACATTTGGCTCAGAGAGCAAGTAAGCTTTACACAAAAGAATGAGGTTTAACATGTGATCAGGCTCGATTGTTCCAGAAACTTACCCTTGCTGAAGATCTGAGGGCTGCTCTTTGTGCCACGATAGGATCTGTACCCTGGGCTCCCCCTCTTCTGCTGCCTTTTGTGGTTTCATTGCTCCACTAACTTGAAATACCTCTGCAGGCATATTTTCTCATTATTTTAAAGTAGGCTGCTTATTTGAGCTGATACACACTGCAGTATAGTTACCTAACGTATTTTTGTAGTAATTTTTTCATGTCTCTTAACTTTGTTGGTTTTATCTGAGACAGTAGTTTATTGACAGACCTGTCTCCGTAAATGAGTAAGGACCAAACAACTGAATACTTGATTTACAACTGTGTGGTGTATCTCTGTACATTAATTTATACCAGTTTTACTTGCTACACTGAGCATTTCCAGTGCCCACAGAACTCCACCTCCTGTCTGTCAACTTCTTTGACATTTAGAACCCATTCTGATCTAGGTATCCTTTTCCCTTTCTGCCATTCAACAAGTGTATTGATTAGAAGGGTCCCAAGCAGTGTTTCTTTTCTCAGAGCTGAAGGGAACAAACTGAGCAATACGTGTTCGCTTTCACTATATGTTTTGGATTAAAGCAGCAGGCTGGCATACATGGCTCACCTTTATCTTGCTTTGGGGTAGTTGTTGTAGGGATCAGCTCTGCTCAGCCCCTGTTGAGTCCAGACAGGCAAAACACGCCATGTTCCTTTCTAAGACAGCTTAGTCCTGGACAAATGTCAAAAGTTTTGTAGCTTCTTGCTGAGCTGATAGTTTTGTTAAACCTGGATATTTTCCTAATATGTCCGCAAGACCATTATCAGCCTACCTTAGCACCACATTCGTTGCTTGTGTTTTTTAGAGATATTTTTGAGGATTTTTCTCCCGTCTTTATGTGTGCAAACATAATGAATAGTGAATTGTTTTCAGTGCTTCAGTTTGAAGGCCTTTGGAGGCGGGATATTTGTATGTGCATATACATGCAGGCTCTAACAGTTCCACAGGAAAGTGGTTTTGCCCCTTTTTAAAAAAACCCTAACTTTTCTTTAGTGAACTGTCTTTAGAAGAAACCTGGACTTACTAAGAAATGCCAAGTTAATGCCAAGATGATTTTGATTTCTTGGTTTGGGGATTTGGTTGAGTTTTGTTCATTCATTTTGGTTCGTTGCTTTGTATGAAGCTGCTAAAACATGGGAA
Organism: Nestor notabilis; assembly: GCF_000696875.1. Taxonomy (NCBI): domain Eukaryota; kingdom Metazoa; phylum Chordata; class Aves; order Psittaciformes; family Psittacidae; genus Nestor; species Nestor notabilis. Next base: position 35,441 of record NW_009922708.1, read on the forward strand.
ACATTATTGCTTTAGAAAGGGGAAGGTCTTGTATAGTGATAACACAAAGTACACTCTCATCTTTTAGTTCAGAAGCAAAAGTATATATTTAAAGTATCGTAGTAAGGCAGGCAGATCGAGACTGAGACTGGTTTTCTGGATGTATATCATTATCTACTGTTTGATTTGCTATAGGGGATGAACTTGTGAATTATTTACCGACTGAATACTGACACTGTTCAGTAGGGTTGTTACTGTCCATGGTTGGAAAGGCGAGTCTCACTAACAGGGCAAAATCTTTTCCAGTGGAGCTCAGGAGAGCACAGGGCCTATTTGCCTCTTCCAAACTACAGTTTGGGAATGGTCAGCTCCAGCAGCAGGGAATCCTCGGTGCAAACCAGTGATGCTGCTGGCTGATACATGCAATATTGGCTTTCCACCTATGGACTAAGCCTATTCAGCTTGGGGTCTGCTGAACAAATATTTCTACATTCCCTTTTTTGGAGGGAGGGCAGCATTAGGAGACATATATAAAACACATATTCTTTTAATTTCCCATTCTCTGTCTGTACTATGATTTCCTTAGAGTACCATCTGTGCTGACATTTGCCCTATCTAGCAATAACTTAAAACTGGTCAGATAGGATGATTTGTTTGAACTAGAGGAGCAGCTTTTTGATGTCATCAAGTTGTGAAAAATCAATGGAGTTACAAAGGCATCATTGGCACATCATATTTGTGAGCTTCTGTATAATTTATTGAAAAGTTTTGGGCTGGGAATCATCACTAGAAAATAAACCCTGGATATTGTTTTCATAGGGAAAAGATTACATTTTGATTTGGTTATTTGACAGAGGAGAAGTGTAGATTTGTATCACCCATGTGTATTGATTTTGTTGGTCTAACTGTCAGAGTATGTGTCTTTAAAATTTGGGAAATAAATCAATTGCAAATATCTTAGCCACATTTACGTTCGTAATGCTCCCACCCTGGTTATTACTCTACAGCACAACTGTGTGAAATTCTGTACTCTGTGCAGAAAAGGCGACTCCATTAACGCAGCCTGATTTGGAGATAATTTCAATGTATTGTTAGAATAACTTTTAAATTAGATATGTAGTTTATCCTCACATGGAGGTTTGAAACTCCAATTAACTGATAAAGACCTAATTTTTTAATATTTGAACTGTGAAAATGCTCTGAAACAAAATGAACTGTTCACATTGTGTGCCACAAAGCAATGGAGTGACTTTTCATAGTATTTGATGCAAGATTGATATTAAATGTCCTCACTTTTGAATCTTAGAAAACTATTTCTTTTCATTTTCAGTTTGTATGCTTAGTTTTCTGGATGCGAACTTTGGGTTTGTTAAATTACACACCTATATATCAGTGTAAGCTACATGGTTAAAGGATTTGAAACAATATAAAATCACTTTGTCATTTCATTCTTGAATTTGTTTGCTGGAATGTGATAAACTATCTTCCATGAGAATTGCCCAGTAGAGACTTATTTAAAAAGCAGTTATGCTGCGTGAAGCATTTAATAATAGAGTTTGATGAAATGGGAAATGAAAGTATGCAGTTATGCTTAGTTTTCATTAAATCATCCGTTCACACTTTGTGATGTAACTTCGTGGCAGTATAATGCATAACACAACTGAAGTAGGAGATAGTAATGCTTGAGGAGGTTGCTGTGTTTTCTACCATTTAATGCAGCCTATATTTATTCTGAGGCATCTCTTCCATAATCAGAGATATATACTTTTTTCTTACTGTTTTTCTTTTCTTATAAGAACAGATAGGTTTGGAATGTATTTGGGAGGATAGAATATTTCAGAATAAATTGGCTTGATTTAGTTGAGAATGGCTGTGCTAGTCATTGTAATTTGTTGTGACATTTCATTTTGTTTGGCTTTGCAGAGTTGTTTCTATGTTGTTAATAATGTAAAAGGTCTGCACTATACAGCATGGTGAAAGCAGGTGTGCACCAGCCTCAAACATTAGGCAAATTAGACATAAATTTGGTGTTAACTGGCAATTTTAGTCTTTTCTTTTGTAATTTCTTAGTTTGCAGTGATGCTGCTTCTTGAATTTGAGCTCTAGATGAAATAGAAAGGTTTCTGTAACATATAGCTAGTTTTGATGAAACCAAAATGGTCTTTTCATGCAATAAATTAATTCCTAAGTACTAAGATGTTAATTTTCCTTCAAAGAACCAGTCAGCATCCAACGTACCACGTTTTCTGCATCTTGCATTGCTTGACTCCTTGTTCATTTCAGTTACCTTGTTTGTTAGCATGTTGAAACGTGTGGTTTTATGAAAAAAGTTGTTCTTCATGTTTTTTACCTCCTCTTGCTCTCTTTGGACGTCTATACAGAAGTGCGCCATCACTTCACAATGACTACATCTTTTATCTCCATGCTCCCTGTCTTGCAGAATTCACATTTTTCCAGAGTCATCTTCACATCTTCACAGCAACTAATTTACTGGTATCAACATAAGGCATGGGAGCACCCCTTAACACCTTACTTTACTACAGAAGGTAAAAGGCTTCAATGGTATAGGCAGGACTTTACTCTTATTCCATGGCAAAGTGAAGTCTTTTTCACTTTCCAAGAAGACTTTCTTATACCTCATAGATGGTTGTGCAAGATTTCTTCCTCTGAAGCAGCTCATGCATTGCACATATCTGGATGAATATGAAACAGGCATTATAAAAAAGGAGGGAGGGGGATAAAGCTGTTCATTCCACATGGAACAGACACCCTTGAACACAGAGTGAGTCTGCAGCAGCCTGGTATAACTGTCACCTACAGGAAACCTACAGAAAACTTTGAGCAAAGTGTTCCATTCTAAAAAAATACTTAAACTTGTCCAGTCTATTTCCTCTTGTGAGCTTCTAAACAGTGGACAAATTTGAGATGTCCTGTGGATGGTGTCAGATGCTTTGCACAAGTCCAGGTGTCTCAGATTGGTGGAGGTGCCTTTGTGCCTCTCAGAAGAGAGTTGCCTGCTAGTATTACCCATTGCCTTTTCTTAGTTGCACTGGTTGTTATCTGGGGAGCAGACTGGGCTGCTGGGCTCCAGCATCTGTCCTGATGTGACAGGTCTTTCCTCTCCAGTATGCAGAGTGGTGAAGTGGTTCTGCAAGGGCACCTCAGGCCTCGGGGGAGGTCTCTTCCTCCTGCTGGTCCTTTCCCTTGCAAGCTTCCATTCTTCTGCATTATTGGCCCTTCTCTGTGTGGTGTTGGGAGAATTTTTAGCTGTTTGGCCGTGGGCTGTTGTTCCACTGCAGGCTGTGTTTGGAAGCAGCTTATCCAACTCCTTCTCAGCCCCCCTGACGTTGGGCAGCCACCTCACTACCTCCTGCAGCTCAGCCACTGTCCTCAAGAGATTCTCTGCCCAGGTACAGCTTTGCAGGCAGGTCTACTGTCCATCCCTGCTCCAGGAGACAGGTCTGGGCACCTCCTGCAGCCCGAGATCTGCAGCTTGTGCTTCCATTCTTCAAGTCTTAAGTGAATGTAACTGTATTTCCTTAAGATAAAATAAGTGTTTATTGCACGAATGTGCAAAGCACCAAACCTATGCCATGAATAATAACACTTTTATCACCAGTTATTCTAGGATGAATAACTTTTAAACTATTCTTGAACATGAAGAAAAAAATAATCGGTTGAACCAGATGCTTACTTATTCTTATCTATTTTAGAGAACTAATTATCCCTGTTGTTGGTAGTGCTAAAGCTTACAAAATTGCTTCCATCTTTGAATTACTATAATTAAGACAATAACTTCCACATCTAGTTAACATTGCTGTGCAGCTGGTGCATTCATTGACATGCAGATTTTGCATTTTGTAAATTTTCTGCCATTGTGATTAAAAATTTTAAATACTTATTTTCATTTCCAAAATGTCTGTTTCTCATAAAGACGTCTTTGTAAAGCAAATCAACTGAAACCAAACTCCTGTAACATCAAAGGAAGATCTAGTGAAGTGTGGTTAGGTGATAGTATATTTTAAGAAGATATATAACCACAGATAGCTTTTGTAGGTATGATCACTCTGAATTTTGGATCCCATTTCATAGGGATTTGGGTCACTGAGTTAAATGTCAAATCTGGAACAAGCCTGATGTTGGACTTCCGAACTGTTGTTTTGGAAGGAGTTATTAGTTGATGCAGGAGTTAATCCGGCACAGTAACAACCTGAGGTTGTTCACAAAACTAAAACTCTGTAATTAAAAATCACTAATATGAATAAAATAGAATAATGATTACTAACCAAAATGTGATTTAAGTTCTACTTTTTCTGTACATCTTATTACTTCAAGTTGATTTCTATCAGTCTACTTTGATAGAAGACTCATGCTGTCGGTGCTAATCTTGTTTATTTGTATATTCAGCAGCTTCAATGAGAAATTTTACAAGGCCTCTAAATTTAGATAGATTTTGAGAAGCTTCTTAGTCACTATTCATTTCTTAATAACCAGCAACACTATGAAATTAGCTGATAGTGGCTGTTGGTTATTTATTTTTAAATTGTTTTTCTCTGGCCCTTGCTTTCATTACATGAATGCCTCATGGACGTTAATCAGTTTTGCTCAGTGAGTTAGAGATGTCCCCAGAGTAAACTGCTAAAATAAAGAATCAAATATTGATTTATGCTGAGACTGAAACATTGATTTCTTTTTCAGGCTGAAAATGCATATGAAACAAGGTGTACTAATGGTGCTTGTTTTAGAGGCTGACGTCGAATTGTCTGTGGGCACATAGGAGAAGGTTTGTTAGGGTGTAGTTGAAGAGGACGCGGGCTGCGCGCAGCTCGCAGGTACGATACCAAATGTTCTCATAAATAGTGCTGGCTCCAGGGCACATTTCAGGGGGTCCAAATCCAGTGTCCAGTTACCAGACCCAAGTCCGATGTCCTGCAGTGTTCAGTTTCAAGAATGCATTGGGAACACTTCAGTACACGTAACAAATGTTATTTTTACTGCAGGCAGAGAAGATAACTCTAGAAATAGGAAAAGCTCTATTTCTGTAGTAATGGCAAAGGCATTGTTTCAGATATTTTGATACGAACTATCAATTTTGCTGAGCATGTTCAGATTAAATCAAGTTGCTCTCATCTTCTCACAGATCTCTAGATCTGGGTTTGGCAGTGTGGGTGCTTGGTGGCCTTGGTGGCACAGGGGTTTTGGGATGGCAGCAGGGGATTTGCATTTTGACAGCCTTGGAGCTTGACCCTGCACTCTGGGCAGTACAGAAACTCTGTGCTATTAAAATCATATTTTGCCTGAACTGGAAGACCTGGAGAGGATTTGTTCTCTGGAATTATGAAGTGGGGTCTGAGAAAAAAAGGTTAACAAGACCCATACCAAATTGCGAGAGGAAAGGAAGGTCAGGCTTAGGCTTGTCTTGCATTTAATGAAAATAGCAAAACGTTGGCTTATAAACAAGTAATAATGCTTGGAATCTCTCTGGACTGGTTAAGAACTTTTTTCTAGTTAAAACACTCAGAGATGTATAGGTAACCTTTTCCCTTTCTACTTTCTCCTTCTACTCCTGTTTTCTTACACAGATTGAAGTACTTTTAGGGTAAGGAAACATAGAATGTTGTTCAGAGAATTTGTGAACTGTAATAAACAATACTTAATGCAATTTATAGGGTTAATAATATGGTCTCCTCATTATCATTGGCTTTGTAGCTCAGTATTGAGCCCAATACTGTCTGTTTGGCTAAAGTGTATCTTCCAGGAAATAGGGTTTTTTTTTCATTTGAACTGTTTCTGCCAACACTTAAATTGACTAGTTTGAATTTCTTCGGCACAAAGCCCTGGTTAAAGCCAGCTTTTCTTCTTTCATATGTAGCTGTTCTTCTTTAGGAGGTGCTCAAATGCTGTCGTAGTGACTTCTTGGGGGAGGTCACCCAAACGAAGTCTTCATGTTGCCTTCCCCCTTACCCTTTTTTTTTTCTATTTTAGTGACTACCTTAACTTCATCTCTTTGTTCTGTAGTTTCTCAGGGATTCCAAGATCTAAAAGTTTTGTGTTTATATCCAGGGAGCTCTCCTCAAACAGTAGAGAGTGTGATTGTATTTGTATATTTTTCTCATCATATAACATGGATTCAAGAAATTAGAAATTCTGGTTTTAGCCTCTCTAAGCTTTGCCTTATTGCCAACACACATGGTTCATGGAAATGGCTAAGGAGGCCTAAGTGATGTTCCCTCTTCCCAGATGAGACATCCAGGGAAACTGAAAGTTATCCAATTTTGAGGGTGTAAAGAGAATAATGTTTTATTCCTAACTTGGGGCTAGGCTTTCATTCCAAGCCATTCCCTCCTTTGGGTACATTTGTGTAAACCTGACCTATTTTAATGGGTCTCAGCTGTGCTTGCTTTCCAGCCACTTAACCCTTTCTCTTTTGGTTCCTTATCTTTGCAAGTACAGCAGAGAAAACGGGTTTTTAAAACTCGGTTCAATTTGGCAAACGTGGGCAAGCAGTTAAAAAACTCTCCAAGTTTGGGACAGTTCATGTGTTATGATTTAAATATACTGAGTTTCCATAGCCAGCGCCAGATATCACTGTTGTATAGTGTATTTTAGGAACTGTCTTCAGCAAACGGATATGACCAGAGAGGATGGAGCTCTGTTTTCTCATTGTACTGGTATTTTATATTGAGCAAGATTATACATTAAACATTATATATTAAACATTATAATTTGTATTAAAATACCCAGGGCTTCTTTATTTCTTACATAGTAATATGTATTATATTAGAATACTCAGGACTTTCATGTTGTGAGAAAGATTTTCTGATAACATAAACATAATGATTATGTGGTATTAATGTAGAATTGAGTATTCTGTTTTTTTCAACAGTTACTGAAATAGAGTAACTGGAAACAGACTAAAAAAAAAATCCTTGAACTGAGATTTTAAGCTTCTTAAAATCAGGCTGTTAGTTTTTCCATACAATGTACACAATGGCAATCAGTTTTTGGATGGGCTATTGTTGAATAATACATGAATGTAAATGGAGATTGTATGGAATCAGTTGGATAATTTTGAGGAATGTTTTAAGTACACTAAAGAGCCTGAATAGCAGTTAATGGTGCTTCAGCTTTATTACTGTTTATTACAGTTGGCAGTTCAGTTGCATTTTTTTCTGCATTGAGTTCTCTAGTTTCCTATAGAACAGCAATAAAAAAGCTTACAAATAAGAATAGTCAGATGCACTGTGTCCCGTGACAGCAAAATACTTTTGCACTGAATTGTAGTTCTTGGCAGTCTGAGCATGCTTATTGTTGGGCAGCTCCAGAAGATCAGCTGGTGCAGGAAGGACTGGGGCAGACATCAGCATTCAGAGCTCTGCAGGCAAATAGACTTTGCATGTGTCTGCGGTAACCCAGCGGGAAGCTTCCTGGGACACCTCCAGAGCTGGGCCAGTGAGGTCCTGATTTAGCCTCAGCTCAGCCTTCCCTGCTCCTGCCTATTCTCCCCCTCCCTACCAGGACAAATGTGATTTTAGTTGCCTGTTTTGAGAACTACTGAAGTAAGCAGAAATATTTCTGCCATCTAGAAAGCAAGTTAGAGGCACAATAAATAAATGTACGTAGCTTTAGTACTTAGTTGTGCGATTTTGCTGGGAACCTGGACTGTTTGTTGTGTTTAAACAACGGGAAAAGTGGTGATCAGAAAGTGATTTAAATATCTAGTAGTTCTTTTTCACAGGTCTGTGGTTTAAAGATGTTTCCCTTGACCATTACAATTACTTTTATCATCTTTAGAGCTAGATGTTTGCTACTAGCAATCAGAGGCTGGGAAGCAAATGGAGGAACACATTGTTCTCTTTGTTTGACTAAGTTCTGAAACTCAAGTAGGGAAAAAACCCCATTCTGAACTGCTTCATACTGAAGTATTGCTTTCTTTGCTAGAACAAAGTCATGGCAGTGAAAGGAGCTGGTTCAGATGTCTTGCTTTGCAGAGCTTTCTATTGCTGTTGCCACATGTGTTCACACAGATTCTTGAATCTCAGGTTTTAAGTTTTGTTAGTAATCCTGCTCATCTGCTGAATTGTGCCAACACTTTGCTTCGTAATTTTAACCCTGCCCTAAGGAATATGCTCTGGTTTCTTACAGTAATAGCTAATAATTGTAGCAAATTTATTTGCTAAGTTAGACATTGGTAGGAATATGTGAAGCACTCTGGGGTATTCCACAGTTTTCTGCCGTTTGTGTGATTTGTAGAGCATGAGTTGCACAGATTTGGGGAATTTGTTGTCTGCTATCTCTGGTGGCCTGTGCATCGTGAGTCAGAGTTTTCATATTGCTTCCAGCATATTAAAACACTTGTTGATGACAAAGTGCCATTTGTTCCTGTGTGCTTACTTGTTTACAGGGTCACTGCTGACCTAAACATTGGGAGATTCCTCCTTGGCGGAAAGGTGTTCTGCAGGACCTGCCTTCAGGTGCTTTTGTCCATCTGACCAAGCCTTATAGTTTCTCTTTCTTTCTTTCAGCTGTCGGACAAGCAACAGAAAGAGTTTGATTGTAACATCCAGCACATCTCCAACTCTCCCGCGACCACATTCCCCTCTTCATGGACATGCAGGTAACTTCTAAGGACTGCTTTACCTGAACATCGTTAGGAAAAATGTCAGTGTTCATTGCAGTGACTTTGACTGTATTGGTACTCTGGATCAAAGTATGCTCTTTGAAACTTAATCTGACTGTAGTTTTTCACCTTTTCTACCTTGTAAGAGGGTCTTTAGTTTCAAAATAAATGTTTTATGTCCTCATCTGCTCTGTACTTTCTAGTTTGCTGCCATATCTGTCCTCTTTCTGGGGACTCAGTCCTTGAACATCCTGCAAAAGAACCTGTGATGGAGAAGGAAGTAAAATAAAATTAAATAAATACATTTAAGTAAATATCTTGTTTTGAGTCTTCTAACATGGTTAACTTGTGCCAGTGATTTAACTGTAGTTCTCACAAGGTGAAACATACTGCTTGTTTCTGTTTACCTCCAGGAGCCTGTCAGCTGTGCAGTATGCTGTCTTATGGTCTCTATCTGCTACTTAGAGCATCATGAGATGTTTCGGAGTCTTTTCTTCTTTTACGTTACTGGCAGTTCTACTGTGGCAGCAAGTAGGAAATGCTCATTTCAGAGCAAATGGGCAACTGCTTGTTAGTCATCAAAGTAAAGTGTGTGGAGAAATTATTTCTATAGAAGAAAGACTGATTGTTTAGCCTACAATACTACAGACTTTCAGACAGGGTCACGCATGCAGATTCAACAGTTTGCCTGAACAGCATGTTCCCTTGATGTTTTTATTGCTGATGGAGGTAGGTGATGTGTGTCTACCTTGTTTTAAATATTTCAAAATGCCAGCAAAGATGGTTGGGCTTCAGGTATGGCCCTAACCAGCTCCAGTCAGTAGCGTGAAACAGGTTGAACATTTGTGGCACGTCACCCACTGTGGAGCCTGTCTGGAAGCACATCACTGTGGCATGTAAGAGAAGGAACTGTTGTTTTCGTTGTAATCAGACTTTCCTCCTCCTACATGGCAGTATGTTCTGTAAATACTTTCTGGAGATTGGAGCTAAGGAAATGCTGAGAAAGAACAGCAAATTCAGAGTAGCTCAGCTAGAAGGAACCATCTGCTTCTGTTTGCAGAGCATTGCATCTCGAGAGGTGACATCCAGCCTGTTGAAAGGAAAAAGAAGACCAAAGTTGTTGTTCAGGGATGCTCATGAAATCCTCAACCACTCTAAGCTTTCATAAAAACCTGTCATATTTGCTCGGGATGCTTTAAAGAAAGTCCAGTCATGGAAGGCTAGGAAGTTACTTTAATGACATTGTTCTGTTTAAAAGGCCTATGATTTTCAAATGAAAATGTTAACAAAATCTTTTGCTTCAGAAGCTCAGATAAAATGCAGGGCTAAAAGTTTGCATAGGGAATCCATTTCTCTTCAGACTCCTTCGGTTCTGTTGTGTGTGATTATGATGGGGGTGGCTTTATAAAATTTGGTTTCAACAAGGCATTTTTCTTGGTAGAGATTCTACTCTTAGTTACACTGTGCTCTTTGCTTTGTTCTTAGAGTTCATATGTATGTCGGATTTACTAAATTCTAAATTAGCTGTACAAGCCTTTAACTGAACTGATGGAGAAGGAGTCTCCTCAGAATATGGAAGAAGTGTCCTTGCTTGGCAGATCGCAACTAGATGATGACATGATCATTGCTCAGAAAACAAATGCAGGAATGTTCATAGTAGAAACATTTATATTTTCTTTTGATTTGCTTTTGTTATCTGTCTAGTTCAAAGATGAAAAATTGCTGTTACTGGTTTCGATGCTGTCTCAGGCTTTACAAGCTTACAGTATGATGGAAGTGTGTTCTAGCAACAAAAGTAACACTAATCAGTGGTATCGCATCTTTCCTCAGCAATAATTGTCAAATATTTCCATTTTTGTTCTGATGTTGCATATGGGATTTAAAACTATTAATTAAAAGTGCATCCTTTGTGACTTCCAAGAGTAGCCAGTAGAGCATAGGAAAATAAATTGCATGTAATTTGAGTTCTCTACCTGTACTATATTTAGGAGTCTTCCCTGGGAAAATTAATTTATTCAAGAGACAAAAGTAGATGAAATTTAGAGTAGAGTCACAAATATTTTCTTAAGAAATATCATATATGAGGTGTGACTCTGAGAACAGGCTGTGATATTTGTTTAGTATTTGAACAGAATCTATCAATCTGTTTGTTCAGGCACATACACTGGTAAGTTACTAAGAAATGCTGGAGCCTCTCCCTGGCTTCTTTTCTCTTGTATTCTTAATGCCCATTCTGCACCTCTCTTATGAATCAAAGGAACAGCACACATGCAGAGAAATCAAGGAGGCTTTCTAAAATGTTTCCATTCAGAAACCACTCTGAAATCAAGTCCTGTGTGGCACTAGCCTCAGGAGTTACTCTTCTGTATGTAATGTAAAAGTCAGTGGATATGATATTGCACAGCTGATTGTCTATCAGGCAAACCTACCTCCTAGTGAACAGTAATCCAGGCAGATACTCTCTAAAACAGCATCCAGGAAATTTCATATCCTATAAAATTTAGAGGAAGAGTGATACTTCAAAGATCTCAACATGTGAGATAAAAGTACATCCAAAAAATTACAACTCTGCCATGAAATCACTTCTGATTCAAAAACGCTGAATGGATTTGAAGTGTGCTAGTTCAGTTTTCAAACTGTATGAAATAAGGTTTTCCAAAATGAGCTGGGACCTTGGTATGGAAAGGCACAGCTTGTTGACTTTGTGGGAAAGTCACTCTGCTTGTTTAGTCTCCCAGACTTGGAAGTGCCCAGTTTTAGGAACAGAGGTTTGAAAATTATCCTTTTATTCTAAATCACGTTTCTTTCAAAATCAGAGGAAAAATATGTACACATATATATATGTTCCTTACATTTGTTTGCATTTCCTTGAATTCATTTTTTTAAATCTGAAAATTACAGAGAAGTTACATCATGAGATTGACTACTAAGTTAACATTAAATTGTATTTTAAAATGAAAAGCTTAAAATCAATCTGAGAAGCAACATCATCTTTACAAGAGTTGAAAAAGAGAGATGAAAAAAAATAGATTAAATATACAGATGAAAGAGAGAAATACATAGATGAAAGAGATAGGTTTGTACAGCTGGATAACTGAAGTTCAGGCTATTTTAAAATTTACTTTCCACAACTGTAAGTAGCCAGGTTGCTTGCTGGATTCTGGAGATGCTGGTTACCTTCATCCTGCTCCCATCTGTAATAGCAGGTGGAAGGAGCTGCTCACAGGCAGCACTGTGGTACTGAATTAAATTATTCTGCTCTTACACTGCAACTTCAGTTTCCACCTTCTGACAGAAGAATGGCTATTACTAAGGACTTTATTTATTGATTATTTTGAGATTGGGCAGGTGTTGTCCTGGTTATCAAAGCATTACCCAGGGAACTACAGACCAGTCAGTCTCACCTCTGTGCCCGGCAAAATCTTGGAGCAGATTCTCCTGGAAAGAATGCTGAGGCACATGAAAAACAATGAGGTGGTTGGTGACAGCCAGCATGGTTTCACTAAGGGGAAATCCTGCCTGACCAATTTGGTGGCCTTCTATGACGGGGCTACAGGACTGATGGACAGTGGCAGAGCAGTTGACGTCGTCTACCTGGACTTGTGCAAAGTGTTTGACACTGTCCCGCACAACATCCTTGTCTCTAAATTGGAGAGACACCAATTTGATGGATGGACCACTCAGTGGATAAAGAACTGGCTGGATGGCTGCACGCAAAGAGTTGTGGTCAACGGCTCAATGTCCAGTTGGAGACCAGTAACGAGTGGTGTCCCTCAGGGATCGGTGTTGGGACCTGTGTTGTTCAACATCTTTGTCGGTGACATGGACAATGGGATTGATGCGCCCTCAGCAAGTTTGCCGACAACACCAAGCTGTGTGGCTTGGTTGATACGCTGGAGGGAAGGGATGGGATCCAGAGGGACCTGGACATGCTTGTGAGGTGGGGTGATGCCAACCTCATGAAGTTTAACCAAGACAAGTGCAAGGTCCTATACCTGGGTCGGCACAACCTCAGGCACAGCTACAGGCTGGGTGGAGAAGAGATTCAAAGCAGCCCTGGAGAAGGACTTGGGGGTGGTGATTGATGAGAAACTC
>NW_009922708.1:48637-93331 GCF_000696875.1 Nestor notabilis
GTGTGAGGTGTCCCTGCCCATGGCAGGGGGGTTGGAAGTAGATGATCTTAAGGTCCTTTCCAACCCAAACTATTCCATGATTCTATGTGTGATTCTGAGATGGTGTGAGAGTGCCATGGCATGCACTATATATGAGGCAGGTGGTACACATGGTGCTTAAAATATTTTGGTCATTTTGAGATTTGTGTTGCTGCAAAACAGCTCATTTTGTAGCATGTAGTAAGGTCTTTAGTTGCTTGTGTAAATATTCAGCAAATAACATTCTACACAGAAGATCACAACATCTTTGTCATTTGTATTTGTATTGGGCCACAAGGATGATCAGGGGCTGGAGCACCTTTTGTATTAAGACAGGCTGAGAAAATTGGGCTGTTCAGCCTGGAGAGGAGAAGCTGCATGGAGACCTCAGAGCAGCCTTCCATGATCTGAAGGGGGCCTACAAGAATACTAGAGAGGGACTCTTCATCAGGGACAGTAGCGATAGGACAAGGGGTAATGGGTTTAAACTTAAACAGGGCAAGTTCAGGTTGGATATAAGGAAGAAGTTCTGTACTGTGAGAGTGGTGAGGAGCTGGAACAGGTTGCTCAGAGAAGTGTTAAATGCTCCGTCCCTGGCAGTGTTCAAGGCCAAGTTGGACAGAGCTTTGGGCAACATGTTCTAGCATGAGGTGTCCCTGCCCATGACATGGGCTTGGAACTGAATGATCTTAAGGTCCTTTCCAACTCAAACCATTCTATGATTCTATTTATATTTTTCTAGAAATCTCTGAAGCAGGTTTAACAAAATGGTTCTAGTGTGAGTTTTTGGAATCATTAACTATCTCAAGAGTGTCATGTTTGTAGATGGTAGCTGAGACTGTCACCCGTTTATTGCCCTTAAGGTCCAGTTTTGTATTTTGAGGGTAGTAGATGTACAGATGCTTTGGCTGCGTCCTTCTTCCTGTGTCCGGAAAATGTGAAGGTTCATGCCTGAATTATTAATGTTCATGTAACTGTGTTGATTTACCTAATGGGCAATCATTCTGTGTAACAGCCTCCCTTGAGACAGTCATTTCAGGTTCAGTAGTAGCCAACTATAACCCTTGAGCAACAGGGGAATTTACCTTTGCTAACAGAATAAATAGGGTTTCGATCAGCCTTGCTGAATAAGACCATTGCACTAAGGATTCTCTTATTAAAATTCCTTCAACTAGAGCAGATGCAGCAGTACTGGGAAATTTTAGGGAAAGTGGTAATTCCCTTTCTCCCTGTTGTTGCTTTAAAAGCTTCACCCAGACTTGGATTGAATAGAAAAACTAATTGCTTTTCATTTTAAAACTAGAAGCAACTCACTGGGGATCTAATTAAAATTCCAGTGTCTGGAAGGAAATATGCCATATAAATCTGAAAAAATAGTTGCTGAAAAATTAGGAGTATCTCCTTACCAAATTGTGCAGGCTCAGAAGAGTGCGAACACCCACATACTTAATTTCAAAATATGGAAACTGTCATTACCCAATTTGCTCAGTTATTCTGAAATCCTGTTTTGATCATAATCCAGAAAGTTTACGGAAGATTGGTGAGGATATAAAAAGGCAATGACAGTTTGTTGCTTGTTTATAACAGCATTGGGCAATGGGCTTTTTGTTCAAAAACATCATCTTGATGCAGTAGAGTTTGTTGGCAGTAAAGCTTGAAGAACGGGAAAGCAGACCAAGGTTCCCACCAAAACTGGCAGCCTTCCTTGCTTTGTTACATCTGCAGAACCACGGAAAGGCATCAGTCCTGCTGCATTTCATCCTGATCTAAAATGTTTCTTCAGCTTTCTGCTAGCAAGTAAATGGTGACCCTAACCCTAGCTGAGTGCTGCTACCATGGCATGTCTGTTTATGCACCACTGAGCTGTTCATTTTGTGGCTATTGTAGCCTTCATCCGTCTTTCTTGTAGGCTTGCAGACTGTCAAACCACCAGCCTTCTCTTCATTCGAAAGCAGCATAATGATCTGTTTTTGCACTATGACCATAAGAATTAAAATGAATACAAGCTTAATAAATGAAACACCAGAAATGATCATTATTGATTTCTGATCACTCTCTCCCCTTTCCATTTGGGATGTAGCAGGTTAAATGGTACCCAGTTTTGAGTGAAGACTTGCACTGTGTTATATTGCACTGTGAACTTATTATTAGTTTTTAACAATACAAAAACCCTCCAAAACCTACCCAAAAGAAAACAAACCTGTTGCTCAAAGCCTTTGGTTTTAATTTAGTTTGCTCCTGATGAAGCAGACTGTGGAGTGGTCTGGAATTCACTTACCTCTCCAGTTCTTTCATCACCCCTTGACACATGTTAGATCAGCCCCGGGGCTGCTTTAAGCTCAACCAGCTGCTATATTTCCCCTCATAGACTTGTAGAGCAGATGGAGTTTGCTGGCCTGTGCTCTGCTGGGGCCATCCTCACACCCCATAAGGTATCAGCTTGTATTCCCTCTCCTCCCTGCCTGCCCAGGCATGTATGCCAGGTGTGCACACACCTTCCTCACAAGAAGGTGTGGAGAGATGCTACTGCAGGTTTTTGTGAACCATTTGTATAGATGAAGTGTGAGTGAATGTTACCTTCAACCAAGCACATTGCTTATATCCCATTTCTGCTCAGCATAACAGCTAAGGTGTATGAATAACTTGGGTTGAAATTAATGCACCTTAATTACAAGTTTCAGTACAGTGCTGGGTGGGACCATAATCTCACCAACAGTGCTGGCTTGGGGGCAAGCTGGGCAGCTAGTACTTCTCCTGAAACAGAGGCAGGTCTTTTGCAGGTGACCCATCACTGATGTTTGACTTTTCAACATGGCTTTTAAAATCCATTTTATATAGGATATAAATTTGAAAACATTTCTGATGACCACAGTTGCAATATACCTTGCAGTATATTGCTTGTCCACTATCTATTTAGCTTTCCTGCACTTATTTTAATGTTATTTTACTGTCTGTGCACACACACAAAATGCTGTTGGCATATATTTGCCCTGTACAGTTTCTCTTTTGTGCTTGTATTAAGGATCTGAAAGAGCAAACCACTTAAGAACATGCCTGATAGAAGGCACACTCGCTGATATGAAGCGTCTAATTCATCAATAAATTTCAAAGGTTTCTGCAGTTAGTCTGTAAATGAGCCTGGCTTTCAGAAGGGCTTTCTGTGAAATGGTTGCTTTTTACTTTGAAATAAAATTCATTGCAATATGCCACTTACCAACCATATGCTTACACATCATATGACAAAGCTCAGAGAAAATATTCTTCTGCCAAGAGAAAACTACGTGTTATTTCATCCTCGCTGCATGAATTCACTGGAACTTTCATTTTCATGGTAGAAGTATTATTTCAGAAAAGTGGTAGTTAAAGTGAATGCTAATACATTATAGCCTGATCATCTTACGTGTGTATAGTCCTTCTATTATCATGTGCAGTTCCTTTGGTATGTCTTTTTTTTTCTTCAGTGAATTTTGCATTCAGCCTTGACATAACATTGTGAAGAATTACTTTCTTAGTATTTATTATTCCTGAAACTGTCATCAATGACATTTCTAACTCAGGTTTTTCATTGAGAAGTGCTAGGAAAAGCTTATATATAGAAATTACTGCAAAGTGTTAAAAGACTGTATTGTGTATGTGTGGTACATTACTTATCTGAAAGTCAGAAACAAAATGTACACCTGAGATTATTTTAAAAGGAGGGAAAATACTGATAGATCCATATCAGAACATTTCTTTAGCAAACTAATGCTCAAATGATCACAGAGAGCTCCATTTTTTCAATTATTTGTCACTACAACTTGCAGTTGATAGTCTTTCTGCACAATGAAAACTTACTCCATTTGTTCCAAATGTGAATTAAATGGGTTTTGGGTGTTTTGTTTTTTTTCTCACCTTCTCAAACAGGTAGCAGCCCTTTGGACAGTCCCCGGAACTTCTCTCCAAATGCACCTGCTCATTTTTCCTTTGTTCCTGCCCGAAGGTAAGGCAGAATCTATTCTCTTTGGACTGGCAAATAGTCCATATACTTTTATTTAGAAATGGCCTATGGATTGGAAGTTTTTTAATTGTGTTCTACTTTCTCTGTTTCCAATTTTATTCCATTCTTTTTGGTTTAGGTCTTGGCAGCACGCAGAATGTATTAGGTGCTTGTCAGACCTAGAAGAAGACAGAAGTAAATTAAGTAGTCAGTATTGCCTAGGGAGGAGGCAACCTTGTCCCAGTAGGATGACACATTGCTTAGTCATAATGACATTAAACCCAGTTATGATTGGGATAATCGTATCTTAGTTGTAGTCCTTGATGATGTTCTTACTGAATAACTGAGGTGTATTCAGAGTATACTGATCTTTGCTATGTCAGCACAAAGATGTAAACATACCTAAAATTAGGCATGCACAACTGTGTGTGCATTCCTTTGCTGCCTTCTGACTGGTAGTAACTTTATAGTTTTCCCTACTGACTTGGGCATTGATGCCAATAGTACATTATTGCTCTAATGAGGAAAATAGCTGGTAATTGAAATTCTAAGTCTACAAGAGCGTCTGGAAGAGCAGCAGCATTGAGAGATCTGAATGTGAAGCTATCATCTATCCTACAGCAAATGCTAGACAAATGCTGGTCACGCTGTGTATCAAACTGGTGGAAAGAAAGCTGATACTACAGTGATGAATTTAGTGTAAGGAATAGGATAGAAAGAGTAGAGGCAGCTAGGAGAAGCAGACAAATGGTGTGTTGAATGTTGTATCCCAGCAGGTAGACAGAAATGGATAATGATACAGAAAGTTAGATTTTTGTGGAGAAATAATGAACAGGAAAAAAGAGAGATCCCAAGCAGGATTTGGGCATAGTAGTAGGATTGTTAGATTCACTTGTGGGGAAAATATTCTGGATTTGCTAAACTCTGCCTCTGCTGGGAAAAAAAACACCAATCTGTGTTAAAATGATCTGAGAATGGGAAATGCGTGATTGTCTAGAGGGGAAGTAGGTTTTCTGAAAATGACAGATTTAGCTTGGGAACTAGTTAGAAAAATGACAGGTCTCAAGACTTCAAAGAAGAATAAAAGAGTTAGGTTTTGATGAAATAAGGTACACCCTTTATCTGAATGGCAGGTGAATCCTGGAGCATTTCTCCATTGTGGTGATTTGCTAGAAGATCTGGTGTCCTTGAATACTGTTTGAAGTAGACTTGGTCTTCAGGTCTTGCATAAGAAAAAACTTACAAAACATGAGAAGACTCACGTTTCACACGTGTATATACATGACAGACAGGACATGTATTTTCCTGTTGCTTCAGAGGGAAAAATCAGTGGTTTACCTGCTGGTAAAACAATCTAAATGGACTCACAGCATCTATCTTTATTTTTAAAGACGTATTTACACTTGATCTGAGTGTATTTTAATTTCTATTAAATTCAAATGAATTATTACCAGTTTTCACAGCATCTGGAGTTCTGGGCCCTGGAACAGAGGAGGAAAGTTGTAGCTGAAACCATCGTCAAAACTTAATGTAATTTTTCAACATCATGTTTCAACTTGGTGTTTCAGTATCTTTGCTTTTTAAAATTTCAAGCAGCAAAAAAAGATTTTACTAATAAAACTCTGAAGAATGCCCTTTTGCACTTCTCCACTTTTTAAATCTACTTTTTAAAGAAATAGGCGAATAAAGGTTAAGTCTGTTCCATCGGATACTGTGGTTTGTTTTACAGTATGCATGTTGCTTTCTAATTTTTCTGTCACTGAAAAGAACACTTAAGCACAGCTCATTTTAGAAGCTTGTTTCTATTTTCTACTTGCATTACAGCCTGAATAGCTATGCCAGCAATACCAATATGTATTTATTAGATTATCACATAGTGGTATCAGAATAACTTCTATATGGTGGTATTAACTAATAGCAATGTGACTGCTGTGTTACCACAGACAAATGGATATTTCACTGTACACTGATCAGTGTTGTGTGGGTCTAAAGAGGTGGTTCTTACCTGATTTCCTCCTGTTGCCAACACAGAAATGATTTGTTGATGTCTTTCTGCATTTTATATTTTGTACCATTTCTTCATTTATTACCCAGTTCCAACATAATTTGTGAGTTTAATTTTTTCATTATAGCCCTGGGATGAGTTGATTCTTGGGACAAAGTAGGAAAAACATTTCAACGACTCATGTTATTGTAAAGCCAATTTCACTACAATGTACTGCAAGATTGTCCACAGTTTGATGAAATCCCTTGCTAGACACCCTTTCAGTGACTGTGTCATAGCCACAAAGTTAGTATGATCAGGAATCCTCCTGTTTGAATGAAGAAATGTATGGTTAATTCTGTCCATATTCACTAAAACTGGTCTTAGTAGAATAGCAGTAACAGAAGATGAGGTTTCTTTCAGAAATCATGTATCTTTTACTTCTCCCTCTCTCACTATCATTGTACAATTTCTTCCATACAGCCACGGACACAGAGCAGACAGGTAATGTGTATTGTATTGCTACTATTTGTGTAACTGTATGAACTATGCTTCTGTGCAGCTGAGCCCGTGTCCCTAACGAGTTTGTGCTGTAATAACCCCATTTAGGCATTCAGCTTCTACTCTGTGGTAATCAAAACAGGCTTAAAATGATAAACAGGTAGTGCTCTAGAGAAGATGTGTTGTTCTTCTAGCACCTTCTTGTTTTGAAATTGATCTACTGTTCATTAAAGAGCATTTAGCTGCCATAAAAATACCTCCTTAATTAACTAATTAAAATGCCATTTTAGAGGCCAAATTTGTTGTTCACATGTTTTTATTGTACTAGCAGAGAGAGAGTATAATAAATAAAATTAAAGACCCAAAAAATTCTTTCCAGGTATCTTTTCCCGAAGCAACATTGCACAAGGTCTCTCTAAAAATGTGGTTATTACCAAAACACTGAAGTAACTTTGAGATGCTTTGCATAAATGAAGGAGGAATTTTCTTGTAAAGTCTTTTTCCCATTGCCTTTGCTTTGGAAGATTTCTACTGTTATCCCCCTTCTTTCTGCTAGATTAGAGCTGATATGCCTTGTCCTGACTGCTTAGCACATTGCTTGCCTAGATTGCATCAGCAGAAAATAGCCCAAGCATGAAGAGGTATCCTCTAATTTTCTAACTGAGAAAGATTTCTTTTTTCTTTAAACTTCGTCAAAATGAAAGTTCTGATGTTATTTCAGTACACAATTTGGGCAAGTCAGTAAAACAGCGATTAGGCTTTCATTTTTGCAAAACTTCAGTGACTTGTTTGAGACAGTAACATAATGTCATGCTTTGGGACTGAGGGTCCAAACTCAGTTGAGTCACTGACCTAAATGTGTGTTACAAGAGGCTGAATGAAGATCACCGAAGTTTAATGTTCACTCACTGACCCCATCATGCAGCGACTGTAATGCTGATATTTGTTAGTTTTCAGGGTTAAGATTTTTATTTCTCTTGGAATTTTTTGAGATTGTTCTTTGACATGTAATTTTCTTGCCAGAGAAAACATCACCTGTGGCTAAATGGGGTTTAGATATAACAAACGCATGCAATAGAAATCTGTGTTGCAGCTTGATTATCTTTTTTTAAAATGCATGAAGCATGAGTCTGTTTAAAAACTCCTTTGACATAAAATTCTTTCAGTGTTGTAAAACAGTGAGTTATTCCCCTCTTGTTCTAAGATAGATGGCAAAGAGGAGTGCTGTGTATCAGTGCCTGAAGTAAAAGGAACTAGATCTGGAAAAAATAGAGGCATTTATATCTGGGTGTGCACTGAACTTTTTTCTGAGGATGAGGCTTCATAGGTGTGGATAGTGGGATGAGAAATATTATTGTGAAGATGGTAACAGTTGAGTTTTTTATAAGCACTATTTCAGACCTGTACCAAACGTCCTATTTATAAGGCACTTGCAAATGTACTGTATCTACGTGTACCAAAAAAAAAACCCCCAAATCTTTCCAAAGTTAGAATGATGAACTGTTCTGATTTATCAGTAACTGGTCATAAAGTGAAGATGATCTGTTGTAATAAAAGAAACAAGCCAGTGGAAATGTTTGTGAGGAAGAGCCTTCTTTAACATCCATCCCATTGTGCCACAGGACACATTTGTCCATTATAGGACACAAAACGTGTGCAAGACTGAAATGAAATCAGAGGCAGAAAAAGTGCTGTGAGACTGAGCTGAATGTAGTTTATTTTCCATCCTCGCCAAGGCAGATTTTGGGGGTGAGAAGAGGGTTTCAGAGAGGTCATTACTGATTCTTCTCAAAGCAGTTGTGTAGTTCTTCCTCAGTTTTGACATTGGTAGAAAAAGGCCTTTTCTGCAATATCTCTGGGATGTTTTGGCTGTTTTCCCTGAGCGTCATGTTTCTTTGGTTACCATATGGAAATAACTACTAGTGTCATATTGACTGGAGGATAAAGAGACCTTAGGTGAGATTTCTTTGATTTCTCTCTTGTCTGTATTTCAAGAGGACACCTTGGCTCTGTTCAGATCTGCTGTAGTGGATTTAATCCATCAACTGCGTCAAGTTATGTTGTCGGCAGGATGCCTTCTGACTAAATAAACAAATGAATCCACTTTCAGTTGATTCTTGATCTAATACGATTTCCCCCCCCTTAATTTTAAACTTTTAATTATGATAAGCATGACTGTCTTTCAAATAAGTTTTAAATTATCTGATTTCATTTGTCTGGTTTAAAAAATTTGTCCAATTTTTGCACAGCTGGTAACATTTACAAAGCATCTACTTAATGCAGGAATCTGATGCCCATTTGCTTTATCCTTTCCAAGGTCACTTATTTTTGCTTTTAAAAACTTGCCCTAGCTGGTTTCTCACAAAGGTCATTGTAAATAGGGCACTTGATTTATCTGAATAACTTGAGACTTCAATAAAAATGTGAGGTCAAGAGATTTGGAGTGGGAAAATGCTTATTTCCCCCAAGACAGAGCCACAGTATATCCCTGACAGTAATTTGCCTTACTTCTTTTCTCTAGAACGGATGGACGCCGCTGGTCCTTGGCCTCCCTTCCTTCATCTGGATATGGAACAAACACTCCCAGTTCAACAGTTTCAGTAAGTGACATAGACTTTTCCAAGCAATTCAGTTTGTACAAATACACCCTAACAAATCAGCTTCTGAGTCTTTACTAAAATATCTGATCTTTCATTTTTTTGCTAACATTATTTAATATACTAATTATTTTAAAAATTATTTTAATTATTGGTTCTGCTGCTTTTTCCTCCATTTCCCAGCTCCTATCATCTTGCACTTTGCCTTTAGCATTGGTGAAATCCCAGTGCAGCACTTGGCTCAACTGATCAGTTGAGAGGCACATTGTGTCAGAAGTGGCAGGACTCTTAAGAGGCAGTACATAATTACCAGCCAGCTCTCAGCTTTTTGATAGCTGGTAATGAAATTCTTGTCTGCCTTCAAGCTCTTAGTATGAAAACCTCTGCTATCAGGCTAGCAGAAAGAAAAACTGATCATCAACATCTGTTACTCAGCTCGAATAATTTTAACCTCCTGATGAACCTTTTCAATTCTTACACGTCATTAGAAAGGCTGGCTGCAGTTTGCTTGAGTTCTGTACTTACAAAAGACAAGTGTGTCAGTAAGGTAGCAGCACCCTGTTAACCCTTATAACTCGCAGATACTTTATACAATGAATTTTATTCTTTAGTTTGTGTGAACTAGATGTTGTGGTTATCCACATAACAACTTTTCAAAACCAAATATAGAAACATTGGAACTGTTAGGGCTGCCTATACAGTCTTAATGAAACACTCTTGTATGTGTGTTGTGGTGTCTTCAACTGTGTGGTCACATATCACTGCCTCTTTCCATAATACTTCTACTGATCATCTTGCTTTATATCTAGAATATGATCCTAATTGTAATACCTGCATTAATTAGGACTCAATACTCCATATTATGCAAATCTTACACTGAATTCAGTATCATTGTTCTTGTGAGAACAATGTTCTGTTCTATTAAGTTCATCTATGAAGTTTCTAGTGCCTCTCAAACACAAATTTATCATCATAGTTCCTTAGGAGGCAAGTGTTAAATTCAGTCTAGATAGCAAGAGAAGAAATTGTGGTCAAAAGTTTCCTGTTAGTATAAATTGGTATGATTAAAATTTGATTTTGCAACGATAATCTCATCTCTATAGCTTCATATGTTCCGACAGATTTGCACAGATCCTAGTTTGCACAGTTTCCACAATTTGTTATCTTTCATCCTTCAAGACAGTTGGGGTTTTGATGGTTTTGGATTTGTTTGGGGTCTTTTTTTTGGTCCTGTTAGAGGACAGGTGACTTGACTTCGGTCTCCTGCGGGAGAAGTCTAAAGGCAGTGGAAACCTGTAGATTCTGCTTTATTTTTTGCTTCCAAATGAGGGATGACACTTAAAAACCAAATGTTTATCCTTGTCATACACATCATGAAGACCAGATATATATCATTAAACCAACACTGGAAAAGCTGGAGAAGACCTTCTTTTAAGTTAGATATATATAGAACAGTCAGTTGAATGGGCCAATGTTCAGTTTCATCTAATCTTCTATCCATTTTCTAGATGAAGAGTAACATATAAGCTACTGGAGAATTTTTTTTTTTTTGGAGAAGAGTTGGCTAATTCTGCATCTGTAATTAAAACACCAGAGGATGTTTGCATTCGTCTGCTGCAAATATTGAATACAGGGATGTGATTACTTAAAAATCAATACTTCAGAAACGTTTCACTTTGCTTTCACACTTTTTTATTGAAAGTTGTATGCCGTAAGATTGCTTGAGAAACCCTTGGCAGAAGAAAGTCCATTTCTCATCATGGTCTTTATCTTCAGGGCTTTCTTTAATTATACTCTGGAATTACAAACTTTGTGATCTGATTGGCTTTAAGGAGAGAAAGTGGAAGGGGGATTTTATTTGGTCACCCATGAGTCGACTAACACTGCTTTCCCACAGATTTTGCTGTTGAGAGAGAAAGTCTTTAATGCTTTTTCTAGACTATGAGTTTTGATTTTTTTCCTAATGCCAGTAACTATGTGCTAACTTTCCTTAATGTGATAGGTTTAGTTTAAATTTGTTTTGAATAAGATGTGTATTTGTAATGCCAGAACTTGAGTACCTGCTAACGCAGGTTTGTAACACTCTCTCTTTAGTAGTTCCTGCTCTGTTGGCATAAGCTGTGTGCAAAGCAGAATAGCTGTGAGCAAAGGGGCTGTCAAATACCCAGACTCTTCATCTTGGCTTCAGTGTGGATTAGATTGGTGTAAGCTGATACACATTCCATATAATCATCACTGTGTGGACACTGTGCTGGAGATGACTTCCCAACATGATCCCTGCAGCGAGACCTGCCCGAAGGAAAACATATGAAGTGGCAGCTTCCAGGTCCAGCCACACTTGGGGAGTTCATGCATGTCTCAAGGCTTTCAAGGGAGTTCTTTTCTGTAAATACCTCTGTGCAGTGCAGAGGGAATAGATCTGGGATCTGGAGCCAATCCAGTTATATTTTTACTAAAGTATATGATCTTTAGGTTTATAAGTTCTTACATTCAGATCTCCATTTCAATCCTGGTTAGAATTCTCTAGGATCTGCAACAATCTACTTGGTTTTAATTCAGTTCAAGTGTAGCTGTTACCTTAATAAATTTGAATGTACCTGGTTTAGGTGATTTTGGAGTATTTTCTCTTTGCTATCAATATTACAAACATGCAGGACTCAGTGAAAAGCCTTTTCAGCATTCGGTTTTCATTGCTTGGCCATACTTCTTAGCTTTCTTTTCCAAAAGCCGTCAACAGCAAATAAGTCTAGTAAAGCATGCTAGGCAAGTTAAAGTTTACCATACGTTTTATATAATGTATAATTCCCTGCTACCAATACTTCTGGTGCTAGGATTCAGTCCTTTCCGGTTTGAGTGAGGGTCATAGTAGCAAAAGGAAATGTTTTTCCACTGGAACAGTGTACATAATTAATTTCATCAGATCAATAAGGAGCCTTGGAACTTAGATTAGGATGATGTTTTTAGTAAGGCCCACTGGTGTTACTCAGTGCTACTCTGGTTATTCAGCACTTTTTTTCCCCTTTGCATTTAAGGGTGATTTTTAATTTGTCCTTACATAGTGTATTATCTTCCTTTTGTAAAATAGAAAGGGGCATTGAAAAATCACACAAGAAAAAAATGTTTGCTAGTTGACCTACAGCTTTTTCCCCTGAAACATCCAACATTTGATGTTATTAAAACTTCCCACAAATACTTGTTTTAATCTCAGCTTTCTTGAGGTTCCAAGAATTAAAGCAGTTTCATGTTTATCATTATCACAGGACGTGTGTCATATTTAAAGATGAATAAGCTGTTTTAACTCTATAACAAGAAAATCTTTTAATCTTACAACTCTTCAAAGTCATCTACCTACATTTTGTTACTGTCTTTTTGGTTAGAGAAGAAGCCTGATGGGTAAAGGAAGAGAGAAATAAAACCCTGACCATTTACATTAGCTATTTCCAATGAGAGCCAATAATCAGCAAAAACTCTCACGTCTACACAGCTCCATAGCATTCTGCATGCCAGTGAAACTCCTGAGCTAAGAGAGCATGAGGGAAAAGGAAAGAAAGTTGCTCACCACTCCAGGAACCTCCTCATCCTTTCCAGAGTAGCACTGGTACTCATGTGCCTTCCTTTCTTTCTCCTGATAGTAATTTACTTGCATGATCAGATGTAACAGTTCCAGAATCAGATGCAATGGTTCCCTAGCCTTCTCTCAAAAGTTTTCCTGATCTCACCCGCTCTGTCATTTTATGGAAGGGTTGGATTAGCCTAATGAGAACAATAAAAAGAGGCACCTGGTCTGATAAATAGCTTTCTTTTCCGCTGGAGTGTGCAGTGTCCTGCAGAATCCGTTCCTCTTCCATTCATTAGCTGACCCCTATGCATGCGTTTAGTGCATTTCTTTTCTGTATTTTTTTCTGTACTCAGTCATCATGCTCATCTCAGGAGAAGCTGCACCAGCTGCCCTTTCAGCCCACGGCAGATGAACTTCATTTCCTGACAAAGCATTTCAGCACTGAGAGCATCACTGATGAGGAAGGGCGCCATTCTCCAGCCTTGAGGCCTCGATCTCGCAGTCTCAGGTGAGCTTCAGGTCATTTGTTGAATTTTTAAGATATTGGACACATGTATTGCATTTCTGTGTGTGCTTTCAGATCTAAGAAAAGTCATTGTAGTTTTGTTACATATTTTTGAGACATGTAAGTCATCAGAAAGGGTATATATTTTTTACATTTGACGCTGAGGTTTTGGGTTGCAAAATGGTTAGCAGAGTCTAGTTTCGTATCTTCACAATAACTCTATGAAAACATGATCCACAAGCATTTCAAGCTAAATCTATAGGATTGGTTTCCTTTAGTGAAGTTTCATCTCAGAATTTTGCTGCATTAATGTAAGGAAGTGGTTACAGTCACTGTTAATAACTTTTCCAGCAGTGCTTCTGAAGGGTTATAAAAACTAGAGTAGGTCAAGTCAAAACCTTAAATGGAATTGCACCCAAGAGGAATTTTGTAATAGTGCTGAAAACATTTCTCTTGCATTAGCAGTTGAATAATTTTTATGGTTGCTTCAGAGAACTGGTTATTCAACGATAGTTTTCCAGGGGTTATTTCCTTGTGCAGCTGATTTTTTCCATACTTAAAACCAGAAGCAACTAGAACCTCATCTTTCACAGTATTACAGAATGACTGAGGTTGGAAAGGATCTCTGGAGGTCATCTTGTCCAAACCCCTGCTTAAGCAGATTGCCCAGGACCATGTCCAGATGGCTTTTGAGTATCTCGAAGGACAGAAATTCTACAACCTCTCTGGGCAATCTTTCTTGCAAGCCTCAACAACTTTCTGGAATAAATCCACAAACATTTCATATCATGGCAAATGCCTTAAGCTTTGCTATGCATTTGGTGGGGGACTAAGTGAGTGAAAGTCTAGAGCATCTTGTGAAAGTAAAAGGATTTATACAAGTAGGGGACAAGGAGGTGAGGTCTCCCTTCTTCTCATCTGAGGTTGTCAGAGGTGGATATCACCTTTAAATTAATGGACAGGATTCAGAAACTCTGCCAGCTGAAAATACTGAATCAGTGTATCCAGCTTAGGACCTAGGCCTGGGTTTGTGATAGAAGGATGTGAAACAGGCCAAGATAACAAAAAACCTCCATGGTGAGTATTGTGTCATGGCAGACCTGACCTTTTGTGATTATTTGTAATTATTTGTATGTTCTAAACTTCAGTGCAGGCTGCATGGTAATTGCATATGGATCTACTAAGTGTAGTTACACAGTAATCTACAGGAGCAGGTAAGTACTATAGTTAGTAGCACATTTAGCCTGTGATCTCTGCAAATTGCCGTGTACTAAGACTTGCTATACGATTTGTACTAAGTCTCTTTGAACAATAGTCCTACTTCAGACCTGCTGCACTCTTTAATGCTATCGCTGAGTAGCGTAACTGCAGTAGTACTAATTCCTTATAGATAAGACAGCTACTGTAGGTAGACAACACTTCACTAAAGTAATTATTGTCCTTTCTAACACAGACGTTTTACTGTTGGCATAATGAAGCATATAAGACGCTCTTGTTAATACAAGAATGATATAAACAATAAAATGAAGAGCCCAATCTTTTTTTTCCTTTTTAGTATGGATTATCAGCTTGCTGGGATTTTACCTTTGTGAGCCAATTTAAAAACAGAGTTATCATATAGTAGGTTTATAATTTGTGACGAGACTAGATTAATTCAGTGTGTCATACATCTATGATTAATCTTCCTCCTCTCTTGAATGCTTTCTCTAGCTCTCTCTGGTTTTCGGTGTGATAATGGGCAGCCTTATTAGTATGCCAAAGATTAGAATGCAGTAATTTAATTTTTTTAAACTTGCGGTGCCTGATTTGTTTTCCATTTGGCTTGTTGCTAGTACTGTGACACTGTGTGGCTCTAAAGCACCCTTGCCACTACCAAGCATTCATGCTGGCCCTTGCACCTCAAAGGAAAATTGGTACGTCAATCTGACCGATTGGAGCAGTGTTTGCAGGAGTAAATACTCTCTTTGACAGAGAGTTGTGTGTCCTTGTAAACAAACAAGTACCGAAATATGTGAAAACCAGACCTTACTGCACAGATTGCTTTTTTATTTGCCCACTCGATAAAGTTGGCTCACTTGATGAGAGGATATTTTTGTTTACTTAATGAAAAAATAAAATCTGAGCAGTTAATTAGTTCAAAGTTAAGCAGGAATTTTCTAAAAATGTAGTATTTTCATAAGCATTTAATGGGCTTATTTGATCAGCTGTAATGAGAAGCAGATGAACAAAATACATCAGATGTTTTCCTTAATTGGCAGTCATAGCGTTGTAATTTAAAAGATGGTCTGATATTTATGACTGACTGTTTGCATGTATTCATTTTTCATTCTTTATGACTGCAGCCTTACATCTTTCATGATAGAGAGGAACTGGTATTTTGAGATGTCACTGTCAAATGCTTGGACTATTGTTTTTGAGGGTCTCCTTTTCAGAAGTTTCAGATGATCCTTATCTGCTTCTGAATAGAGCAGAGTATTGCGTAGATGCAACTTCTGAAAAGATCTACTTCCTTGACTAGAAATTTACCATTTTCTTGAACCTAGCTGCAAATGTTCTGTTCATACAGAGCAGTTTTAATGATCAAAGTGGATGAAAAAAGTACAGTTGTGGAGGGTAGCACTGGTGGATGTACACTGACAAGTTGATAGCACCTCCATTGATAGGTCTGCCAGTGAGGCCTGAAGATACTCTAAATTCTACACCAAAGAAGTGGCACTGGTTCTTTCCCAGCTGCTCTCCTATGCAGGGGGAAGGAGGTAGCCTGAGACCAGTGCTGGAACCCAAAAGTGTGACACGCTTATAAAGCTAGTTGCTAAAGGCAGGAGACTGTTCTCTCTTCCATCTCCAGTAGATCCAGTACTTACGTGCTAAACAAAAGAACATATTTCTATGTGACCCACCTGTTTTGGTGCTTACAGGGTGTCTTCAGTGGAAGAGAGTATTTCTTTATTACCTGCAGATGTAGTCTCTAAATATGATCTCTTGGCTGTTCTGGCTTTTTTTGTGTGTGTAATGCAGCCTTCAATTCCTTCAACTTGCTGAGCGATAGAGATGCCCAGGCTACATTCACTTTATTTAGAACAATCCTGGGCTTACCCTGAAGAAGATCTTTTCTTCCAGGAGTGACATACATGAAGAGAATTTTTGCACCAAACTTTGCATCATTACTCTTTTTTTTTAAGTTCAGAGATGCTGCCCTCCATTTTTTCCCAGTTCTCTTTACTTGACATTTTGCTAACACGTGGGAATGCGTGGAGAATGTCAGAGATAAAAGTAGAGTTAACTAATAACGACTTCTTCAGGAGCTACTTTTGTGCAGACACTCAGCCCACCAATCTGCCCATTTTTCTTGATCTCTTTTTGTATTTCAGCATAATGTTGTCTAGGGAGAAAAGGGTTGAAGAATGTAGCAGTGAATTTTTATGTAGTTGAAATAGATGAGATCATCCTTAATCAAATATGCTCCTTCATCTCTTTGCTGGGTAGTGCTTTTTAAATGCAGTCCTCCAACCTGACTTTTGACATACTAGATCCTGCCATTAATATACAGAGACAATCCTTAGAAAATACCAGTTGCCAAAAAAGGCGTCTGACAAAAAGATACGCAAGATGGGAAGAAGGAATAGGTGTTGCGGAACCACACCAGTGGCCCACATAGTCCATTTTTATCTTTAAAAATTAATCCTGCAGGTTGTGGAACTCTCTTGCCTCACTGCAGTTAAGCATCAGCTTTAACCCCTTGAGTAACCTTGGTGGTTTCATCACTTCAAGCTGCTGCTTTTGGAAGGTGCCGTCTGGCACAAGCTGCGGAGGAGCAGGCGGTGCTCCCTGCAGAACAGGGATTCACCTGGCCATGGGTTTGCCAGAGGAGAATGATTTTATATTCTGAAGCATAAGGCGTCTGTTGCTTAAGAACATACTTCCTAACTACATTACAGATAATGTTGGTCTCAGCTTTCTCTCTCAAGACAATGAGTTCTGTGAACTTGATTTTAGAAAGTTCTTCGGAGTCATTGGTTTTAACTTTATTCCTTTCTGGTTTCACTCACCATCTTTATGGTTTTCTGTTAACAGGAAAACTGGATGTTCTTATTTGCCCTGTGTACTGCTCATTACTTTAACTTCCTAGTGTTTTGTGTCTAAAGCAATCCCAGTCTCTGTTGGCATGCCAAAAAAACCCTGAAGTATTGTAAAGAGCTAGTTGCAGCCCCTGTATAAGTCTGTAGGAAAAACTCATTGGTCCCTCCTTTCGAAGAGATTGTGAGTGAAATGTATTCCCTTTCCTGTAATGTTGTCTTCTATATATACTTACATATTTATTGTTTAGTAATTTATTATTTATATTTACAAATATTTAGAAAAGCCCCCATTTAGATTGTCACTAGGAGTGACATTCATAAGAATGTCTCTTCTACTATAAAGAAGGGCTGAACTGGAAAACAGTTCCCTGATACAAAACCAATCACAAATAGCATTTTTCTGCAGATTAAATGTAGCCGAAGCTCAGTGTTTGTGAAAATGAATTAAAAGAATCAAAAAGTATGTAAACCTCAGAAATTACATTTCAAAGTGCTCAGTGAGAAAGCCTCTTTACTCTTCTGTTTCACTGTTTGCCACCTCAGATCCCCCTTTTTCTAGCAGCACTAGAGTAACTGCTCAGTGTGGACTTCCTGTGCTCTTTGGTTATGATTATGCAGGAAGGGGGAATCTTTATATAAAGACTGAAAAATAATCTAAAGTTACAAGTTTAATTTTCTACATGATTTCCTTCATGGTATGGGTTGTTGTAATTCTGTGGAAAACTGAATTTCACTATTGTTGTGCATGTTGCATAAATTTAGACTTCAGCAGATGGATTCAGCTCCGCTGAGTTCAGTTCTTCTGTGGTCATTGTCCCCTCCAGGAACAGGATTAGGCCCCAAGTTTTAACTGTTGTGGTCTGTGTGAAGCACTGAGCCATATTTGCTCGGAAGTTTGATGGACTTTTTGATGTAAATTTTTCATACTTGCTTCTGCTTCATTTCCCCCTTTTTCCAGGGGGAGTTTTCTGACTTACTTCTAGTATTAATGTAATTTGAATGAAGTCAAAGATGTATATATTAATTTCTTGGGGAAACAGGAAGGCTGATACTCTGCTCACCTTCAGCAGAAGGTTTAACTTAGTTTCTACTTCATACAAGTTTATCTCTCTAGTTTTAAAATTCCTTATTTGTGTGTCTGGAGATCAAAAAATTAAGGCCTATGGTTTTAATTTTCCTATGGACACTGGATTTGGCAACATGCTGTAAATACATCCTAATTAAACCTTTATGTACAGGGTAGAAGCAGTGGGTAGCACAGTGCTTTTAGCTTGTGTGCTGTTTCCTAATAAATACAGCTGTCACAGTGAAGGAAAAATTAGGTATTCATAAACACCTCAGTTCTATTTAGTCACAGTTAAACTAGATTTTGTAGGATTTAAGTTATTACTATAAATGCTGCTCCTTGAAATAGCTGTCTATACGCTATTTTCTCTTTCTAGCATCAGATAAAGACACATGAGTTTTGACAAGTTGAAGGCTAGAGACCTTTGTCGGAGATAGATGTCACTGAAAGTCTATCACCACATCATTTCCTAAAGTGGAGGGAGGGTGAAGAAGGGGAAAAGGGAGAGTAGTTTTTCATTCTGCTGTTAAGCTTAAGGGGACGGATATTATTCTTCTAATGTCTGCTCTGCTGAAATGAAAAACACACTGACAATAATCATTTCTTCAACCTACCTATCTACACCAAGAGAAGCAGCCTGCTTTTTGTCTTAAAATTTTATGCACATGCACAGTATGTGTCCTCTGTTCTATAGAAAATAATCTGTTCCTTTGTGAGGCTTGAAATGTTGGACTGGTTTAGTTCTGTACATTAAATTTTTGGTGGTAGATCTGTGAAGTTTTTGCATTTGAAAAGCTTTCATGCCAATAAAATGTATTAAACTCCTTTTTTGGGTTTGGGTTTTTTTCCCCCCTAGATTTCCTTATGTGGCATTCAGTTACCTGCCCATATTTAGTTACCAAACTCAGTTTCCTTCTCACCTGGTTGTGTCTCAAAGGTGCTGTAAAGTAATCAGCAGTGCCTGGCCACTTGCCTTTATTAGTTAGATATCCATCTAATTATTTCTGTAGTTTCCCAGGCTAAGGATCAACATAAAAAATTATGGTGCAGTATATTACGTTGCAGTCTTGCAGTAGTCAGCTAGACTTTTAGTTTGACCTGTTATATTGGGAAAATGTATTTAGAATGACAATTTGGACTTTGATCCTAGGTTTTATCCAGAGTTGTTTGGATGCTGTTTTTTAGGTTGCAAGAAGTGACATTAATCAGCTTCCAAAACTGCCAGTGCCCAAGGAACCTAAAGGGATCAGAAGTGTTTACTTTATTGCCAATCCCTAGACTCCACTTTGTTTCAGAATCGTAAAAAACAAACCCAAACCCAATAAACTCTGGTATCATTGTGGCTGTCCTTAAGGAAACACTACATCTCCTGGCAAGACAGCTTAAGTAGCATGATTTCTTCATAGCTCTTAATTTCCTGTATTCATACAAATAAAAGCAAAAGGCAAACCCCCTCATGTTTTATTGTAGCCCTAAGACAGCAAATGCTTAAGCATGCACAAATTTTAGTAGGACTGCTTTAATGTTAAAATGAGGTATGTATGTGCCTCCATATTTCTGTAGTTAGTATCAAAGGGCTAAATATATCCTTGTAGTTTATACCTCACTTAAATCACACAGAGAAATAATGCATTATATAAAAATAAATTTTTCAATAACAATGTTTGCCAAGTTCTTCAGCTCCATATGGACTGCCAGTAAACAAGTGTCCTATGTTTGTGTCAGATGATTTGGTCTGGGAGAAAAAAGGATAAAGATAACAGGCTAGATGTGGGAGAGAATTTGTTTGCAAGTCTGGAGTTTAAATGTTCTTTTATTCTTTTTATTGTGTCATACGTTACATATGAATATAAATGTAAATTTCTTTTTTAAAGAAAATTCTCCTTGCTTAAAATTAGCTATCTACCAAGTGAAGGGATATATTTTCTTCAAAAAAAGTTGATGAAAATGTGTTTTTACCTGGTATTCAAAACATCCAAATCAGTTTTTCTCCTTTAACATAAGGATTCAGTGACAGATTTAATCTGAAGTGAATTTTCCCAAGCTGAGGGATAAACCTAAATAAAAACAAGACACAATATGATTCATGGAATTCCAGTGCCAGGCATGAAGAGAGATTGGTATTGCTGTGTTCTATGAGCCAGTGAGTTAAGTTCTCTTTGAATTGTAAATACATGTTCCCGAAAGAATGTTTTTTCCTTTAAATAGGTTAGCAGCAAGGTAGTAACTGTAATTCATTCCGAGTTTAAAATGCATTTATTCCATTTAGAAGGATTCATTTCATCCTTCACAAGGAAGTTTAAAATATTTGAACTCATTCAAGACAAAATTGTATTTTTTGACATAGAGGAAATATTTTTAGCAATATGTAATACTCCTAAAATTGTAAAGACAATGATCATGTACGATGCCAAATAATTGAGGCCCTTGCTTGTCTTGATCATTAGAACAAGGTAACTGGAGAAATGAGATGCTGTAGGCGATCCTGTAGCGAGGGATTATCTGCATTACCTCACTCTGGCTGTCCTCAGTGGCAGCATGAGTCAGAGCACTGCATACCATCAGATGTGATGAAATGAGATGCAACTCTGCTTTAAAAAACCCACCCAAACAGTAATATAAATGCAGTTTATCAAGATTTAGTGTCCTGGTTTGTTATTTTTTTTGACGTGCCTTGAAGTTGCTGGCTAACCTATGCATATATGCATATGTATCCGTGGTGTAACGTGCCTCAAGGGAGTGAAGTTTTCATAGAAATATTCTGTTCCTATTGCTGGTGGTATTTATATATAAGATTTAGCTGAATAGCACTGCTCGTGCATCCTTTCTGTAGTGTGGTATCCTTCAGACAAAGGAAAGCAAGTCATTCCAAATTCCTTGTTTCATTTTACTCTGCTCCCTTCTGGCGCTAGAGACTGCAGAGATAACAGTGATTTCTTTCTGAGCAGGGCTGCTACCACTGCCATGGAGGGCAGTAAGAAGAGAACAGGGGAAATATCAGCTTACCTACAACAAATGCACTGGGGTTTTGTGTGCTGCTTGTATGTTAGGGTTTGCATTCAGTGAAAATAGGTGAGTTTCTGCTTGAGCTCATGTGAAAATAGAATGTTAGCAGCTTTCAGGTGGCTGTAGACTGCCATGGCTTGCTAGGATTTTCTCTGAAGTTAAACATCTGCCCATTACTGAAGTGAAAGCTTTGGAAGGGCTGCAGTCAGTGTGGCAGCATTATGACCATCAGTGGATTTTGGAGGATTTTGATGTGATACCTATAAATGATAACATGCTTTCTTTTCTCCTCTAGCCCGGGTCGCTCCCCCATTTCCTTTGACAGTGAAATAATAATGATGAATCATGTGTACAAAGAAAGGTTTCCAAAGGTAAAGAATCACTTTTTGAATACTGCATTCAATGAACTTGTGACCAAGCTCAGAATTAATTTGTAGTGCTTGTTGGAGAAGGAGCCCAGCTCTTACGTTTCATTTCCAACCAGTGCAGTTTGCTGAGAGTTTGAAGCTGCTTTCTCTGCTTCATATGTTAATTCTGTAGTAGAAGAAATAGATTGAATGGAGAGATTCAAATGGAAAGGGTAAAAAGCTTTATGGTTTTGTGTATGTATTTCATATTTACTAGATTTCTCATGTCTTTTAACGGGATAACAAATGCTCACAAGAGTAAGGAGAGGGCCATGCTTTGGCTCTCCATATATTTTGAACCAATCCATGTTTTTTTATTTAAATTTTGAATCACATCAAGGCTGGAAGAGGGAAGTTTCATTTATTTTCAAGTATACTTTAAAAAGCTATTTTAAAAAGTAATTTCAAAATAAGTTTAATAACATTCTCTCAGATTTCCCTATATAACTGCTATGAATTTGCTTTATACTGATCCAGACTTCTGTGGTTTTGGTAGACTTTCCATTTACATATTGGAAATGCAGTGTTTTCTTTTAAAATTACTCCAAATTATACTGGAGGTTTTGCCAATAATGAAGTTTGCCCCTGGGCCTTTTGATACCAGAGAAGCAATGAAGATAGATTTGGATTTTAGAAAAGTCAATCTCAATTCAGTTACATTGATATGTGCTGAAGTGATCTGCAGTGAAAATAAGCATGGGTTTTTAAAAAAAGCTGAATATTGAAGTCTGTAAAATCATGCTTTGAAAGTTAACATCTCATTGAAATGAGTGTGGAAGATTGACATCTCACTGAAATGAGTTTAGAAGATCATGTATCCTGCAGCTGTCGATATGGCCATTCCTTCCTGTTCTACCAACAGGAAAAATAGATGTTTCTCTGGAGACAGGATATCAGGGCTTATAGTGATAAAAATGTGTCTGTTGCTTGGGGCAATGATTTTTAGCTTCCTTGGTCTTGTCTAAAAGGTCTGAAAACTGCTCCATATTGTATGTCCTTACTCTGGAGACTCAAGGAGGAATTAAAGCCTCAGCACCAAGATATTTTTATGGTCATTTGCATTTTCAGAAAGTGTGTTCTGATTAATATTTGTTGCTTGCTCATGTGCACATAACTTTTGCCTAGGGAATGCTATTTTTAATCTCAGCAAAATACTATTGTATTTTGGAATAGTTTTTAAGCCTCCTGTGTTTTGGAATTGCAAGTATATTACTTTAGCACCTGATTTGTTTATGTTTTTAAGTTCTGGGATAGTAAAATTTAAGAGTAATTTCTCTTTATTCTGTACTCTTAGGCCACGGCACAGATGGAAGAATGCCTCTAATGCTCCAGAGAACGTGCTGCAATTAGCAGATGGGGTCCTAAGTTTCATTCATCATCAAGTTATTGAACTGGCCAGAGATTGCTTAGATAAATCACGTGAAGGTCTTATTACTTCTCGGTACTTTTATGAGCTGCAGGAAAACTTGGAGAAACTTCTCCAGGATGTAAGTGCTCTTTGGAAAGTGGAATATATTCTTTTGATTGAAACTTTAAACAATAGCCAGAGTTTTGATTTTAGGAGAGACAGTGTGGATTCTGGGGGAAGGGCAGTGGGTGGGGGTATCAGAAGATCCAAGTTGTTCCCGTCTGCTGTTGATCTGCCACGGGCAGACTTGAGTAAATCACTTCACCTGTGTACTTAGTTTGTACAAGTTAAATATGCATATAAGTAAATCAGAGGCAGTCTTTACCATTTATGAAAATTAGGTTCATCCAGATGAAGGAAATTACTGAACTTTTCTTTCATGTACTTCAAACCTCTGAATGACTTATTAATTACAATAGTGCCTTCAAGGAGTGAAAACACCATAGATTGTAGTGTTGCTATAAATTTTTCATAAAATATTTTCTTGAGCTGAACTTAATCTGGTTGTGGGGTTTTTAGTACTTCAGTGTCTTGTGTGGTGTTCAAAGCACATGAAAATACACAAGGGGGCACAATTTTAATGCATGCTCGGTGTGCTTCAGCTGCTCATTAAAAATTGCTCTTTTCCTTTAAAATGAAAATAACATTAAATTAAAAACATCTCTCAGAATTTACGTTATAGCTGTTGTGAAAAGTCAGTGCTATTAGCAGTTGCTGGGTCCTGACCTTCATTTGGGAATGTCTCCTTAATCCTCTGCTTTGATTTAAGGAAATAGCAAGCTGAAAACACAGGGTTTATAAAGATTTCGGTCTCAGACAACAGAGAGGCACCTAGAAACAGAACACCTGAAATAATTACTTTTCTGTGATGATTTTTAATCTATTTAGTGAAGATTTTTATATGTCACTGATCAGTTTGCCAACCCACTGGCATGAATCACTATGGTTTGTGCCCTTTTGCCACTCTTTTCAGACATTTAAAATCGGCAGATGAATAAAAATACAGTATTAATATACAATTATTGTATTAAAAAGCTTTGTAAGACTTCAGAATCTTCCTTTGTATCAGCTAAAAATCTTTGACTACCCTATTTATATGTGTGTGGCTGCAATTTCCCTGATACTTGGTATGCATGGGAGAAAAATAACTGATGTTTGTTTTTGTGGTGTTCTGCCTGGATGAGGAAAGTAATTTTGGCAGATCAAGAGAGGCAGGGAATGTCTTTCGAGGCCCTGTATGGTTGTCTAACTATGGGATATCAGTAACCACTGTGGATGCATGTAGTAGTAAAGTATGTGTTTCCTTGTAAAAGTGGTGTTCTTTGGATGCTGTGCAAGAGTTTGACCATTGATGCCACTGTCCAGAGCTGGAGAAACTGCATCTTGTCAAAGAAACTGTTCAGTATTTATAGTCTTTGAGAGGAAGACGTTTCTGGAGTTTGAAAGTGGCAATGTAGCCTTCTTGTGCAGAATAAACATCACCCAGCCCAGCAGTGGCTGGCAGTGGCATGTGAGCAGCCCTGCGTGTATGGGGCAGGCAGTGTAAAGGGAAGATGGGGGGATGCAGCCAGGTGAGTGTGTGTCCGTGGGTGCACCTTGTATCTCCAGAACCTGGAAGCAGGGTGTTTGCATGCATCAAAATGGTATGATTGGTATTTCAAGTATGAAATAAGGGATTAGGCCTCTTTGGGTGGTGGTTTTGAAGTTGAAAAGATTTTGCTCTAAGTGTGT
The DNA here is from genome assembly GCF_000696875.1 of Nestor notabilis. Taxonomy (NCBI): domain Eukaryota; kingdom Metazoa; phylum Chordata; class Aves; order Psittaciformes; family Psittacidae; genus Nestor; species Nestor notabilis. The sequence goes on from NW_009922708.1 coordinate 73,475, forward strand.
ATATGTGCTCAGCAAAACAGCTTACATTTCAAGGGGTGCAAGGGGACTACATACAGGGTGTTTCACTGCTTCTGGTACTTGGAGCTTGAAATCCTCCCAGACTTTTCTCCTTCGTGTGTGGACAATGATTTCTCATACCATAAGGAATTAAGAGAGCAATAAATTGTGTCTAGCCACTTCTGGGCTGTACTTCCACGCCTGTGTTCTGGCCTGAAGACATTAATCAGAATCTTGGAGGTCTGGGTCAGATAAATCTGTTCGGTCCTTTCCTCTCTCCTTTCTAAGAACAAATCCTCAAAACACACTTCTTAAATGTCCTTTTCTCCTTGATCCTGCATGCATTATACTGCTGCTCCTAAGCACAGGGAAGGATGACATTGAACTGTTATTAGAGAAAATACAATGGTCGTCTCTGGGCTTTTTCAGGAATAGACGTTCAGGGCTCTCTTTGACCTTTTCCTCCTTAACTTCTGCAGAGTGAGGCTGAGAGAGGGCTCAGCTCTTAAGCTGAATTGATTTACTTTAGGAGTAAAGTGGGCAAGAGACAATTAAAGGGAAAGTTTAGAGACAAGGGAGGCAGAACAGGCTGGGAAGGAAGAAGACAAGGAAATTAAAGACAGCAGAGGAACGTCAAAGACTTCATTCTGTATCTCTCATTTGTTTTTTATGTCCTATCATACTTCCTTGGCTTTTCAATATTTTTATATTTAAAAGCTACTTCTTTTCTCCTGCTTGCCAGTCTGTGCTCTGCCCTCCAGACTGCATTCTGGAAGGAAATAATTGGGACATTTCATTCTAAATATATAGAGATCAGTGAGAATATTTCTTTTGGAGGACCCACCTGAAGCGCAAGAAGTTTGGAGTCGAGTGTAGGTGATTCCAAATTTGAGGGCAGGGTTTTGCTTAGCTGTAAGGTATCACACAGAGTTACATGCTATATAAATATTATCAACTGGAAGATTATAAAAGAAGCTCTTCCACTTAGGCAGTTGTATGGTCTGTGCAGTAAAATATATAGTTTTATGGTATATTTTTATAACATACAGAAAGACTGGAAAGATGATTTATTGGTGAATAATGAGGTCAGCAAGTGGCAGGAATACTCACAGATTTTCATACAGTTTTGGTGTGAAAGAACGGATTCTCTTGACGTTCTTTTTTAAGGTGACAATTCTGACATGGGGTAGCAAACTAAACTTGCACAGTATTTCAAACCATGGAAAAGAAACTTGATATAATATGTTGCAGTTTGAGTCTGCTTTATATTATAAGAATGTAACTATACAACAGAGTAATTGGGTATGTAAATAATGAGCTGTTTAAATATACCAAACCAAAAAGCTTTTAAAAGTTTTTAGATCCTGGCTTTTGTAATAAAATGCCAACAAATCTCGTTAGTTATGGCAAATGAGATCTTTTCCCTTGTTTGAAGTGTGAAATACTGTCTTCTAGCCAGAAAAAAAAACCCTATTTCTTATTGCATCATTGAAATTATCCTGAAGTAAAAATGAATTTAAGAGATTTTCTTTATTTTGGAAAACATGAACTTGAATGTTGCACTTCACACAGTATAAATATTGAAAAATAAGATAAAACTCTTAAAAAGAGTACGTGACATTCAGTTCTTTGTCTGTTACTGTGGGGGGTGGCCTTAGAGGATGGGATAGGACCTCATGGCCCTGGGGAGGAAAAAAGGATTATAGTCAGTTAGTTATTACTTGTCTGAATTGACAAGATAAAACTGGCCAGAAGAAGTTTAATGGCTTTTGCATAGGTGTAGCCAATTGGTGAGGAAGGTGAAGGATTACAGGTGTTTCTGTGCATGGAACAAAAGGAACAGGGGAAGGTATTAGTATTATACTGCAGTGACTGATGCTGTACATTGGCAAATAGATATTCTGATTGGAATTGCTGTCTTAATATGAGCCTGAGTGTAAATTTATTGGTTCTTGGTATTGCAGGTCTATTGTTTTGGTTTCCATCAGTATATTAGCTTAATTACAGCATTGTGACTTGCATATCCCAGTTATTGGTCCTGTTGAACCCCAGGGGAGGACAGTGATTTTAATTTCATGCCCCAGTAGCTACAGTTAGTGACGGATGGGTCTTTCAGATAAGGGAGTCGGTTTGTAAATTATCCGTTGCTACCTCCTGTACACGTGTCATTGGCAGTGTGTGGAGGAATGGCATCAGCCTCTACCCACAGCCCCTATAGCTCCTCGCTTCTCCCTCCTCCCCTTGGGAGGCGGAGGGGAGGAAACCCTGAGATGCCACCAGCAACCTTCAGACAAGCGTGTCATCACTGGGAAGCACTGATGAGATGGCACGCCTCATGCCAAGGCACATGGAAGCTGCAGGCAGTGCTTGGCTATATAACCCTCTGGTTTCCACACACTGTCCTTGGGACAGGTTGCAAACAAGATGTCTGTAGGCATGTCCGGGCTGTCCTGTGTGAGAAGGAAACAAGAAGAAGCAATTTTGCTGAGGATCTTGGAAGAGCAGCACTGTGCAGAGATGATGGCTGAGTGGCTGTTACAAGTTGTGTTTTATTTTTTATCCTTGTGCTTTTCTGTATCATTTGACAGTCATGGTCTAGCTTTTAATTTACAAGACAGGGACCTGATTAAAAAAAAAGGACTTGATTTAAAAGATTGTTTGTTTTACAGTATAAATGGATGCAAACTGATGAATGATATATATATTTTTTGTGTAATATAACCTGGAGGGGGGGGGAAGACTTTCCAATTGCATGGCTCATTTTTCAAATAATACAAAATTGTTGATATGTTATTTATTCATTTCAACACAGCTAACCCCTGGTGATCTGGAATGGCTTTGCAAATATGAAAGCATTAATTTCTCTCTAGAATTCATATTTTAACTTACAAGTTTGCATAATGCATTAGGGGACACAGAGTGAATACTAATCACCTTCATTTTGATTATTTTCTATTTTATAATTAGAAAATAGCTTTCAGTTAGAAAAAAATTGCAACTTACTTCAACGCTTTCAAAATTATCTTCTTTTTTAAGGCTCTATAGCCAGGAAGCATCTCAGATACTGGTTTTAGATAATGAACTAGAAGGTACATTGTATTCTTCAAGGTTAAAATTCTAGCCCTGGCTTGTCAGTGCTGAAAGAGTCAATTCAAAATTTCTTATTCTGACCTGTGTCATAATGAGAAATAATGAATTTCTAATTATATTTTTTGTTTGTTTGTTTGGTAACGAAATGTCAGGCATATATTATTCAAAATGCTGCCTGTATGTTTCTAGCTCTGAATTTCTGCTTCCCTGTGTTTTTACTGTTCTTTTAGATGATCTCTGGTGTGTTTTGACTTCTCACCCACATATGTCTGTCTTAGATGGTGCTAATGAACAATGCTTTAGTTTAATAAACCATTAGTTTATTGCTACTTGCATCCTTGTTGATAAAATATTATTCCTGTAAGCTCTTTGCCAGCATAGGATCATTGGCTGAGCTCTGGACTTTGTATCTGTGACTGTGTTAAAGCCTGATTTTTAGACCTTTGGGAATAAATAGCTATACTGTGTTTCAGTTTTTACATGTCATTGGAACCATCTTTTTATCACCCTGCAGTGAAATCCTATTTTATTTGCTCTTCAGGACTCATAATGTAACTATTGTGTGCTTGAGCAAAAGAAGGGTAATTTAGGGGGGTTTGTTCAAATTTCTCTTTGGTGGGGGTTTTTTGTTTGTTTGTGGGGGAGGTAATTTAATTATCTCTTTAGCATGTATTGTTATAAAAAGATACCCCCTCACACACACACTTACCTTGAAACTAAGGCTTGAGTTTATACTGAAATCTGATGAAGCAAAGGGAGTAAACAGGAATAAATTCTGTATTGAGTTTCTATATGCTCTTTGCTTTTCTTGTCTGCTTGGTGCAGCAGGATTTATAAAATTAAATAAAGAGAAACTACAGTTTAGTTTTTCTTGATGATGAACAGAAGTGGTTTGAATTCTGTTTATAAAGTAAAGCTGAGAGTAAAGTCTAGAAATATGAGGCTGTTCGTTAGTAATTATCTAGATGTCAGTATTCTGTGGAAGGTAAAATTGAAAAAAGCCAGTATTCCTCTTTTAATTTTTAAAAATGGAATAAAAACACATCCTGTGTAATATAATTGATAGGTGATATAATGCAAATAGAGCTTTTGAAATCTCTCTTGCATGGTAAAAGGAGTCAGTTGTAATGGAAAAGCGGTATGTAACTTGGCATCCTTGAATGAGCTGAGATCATTGCCTGCCCTTACTCTGTCATGCCTTTGCTTCTGAGTTATGGTTACTGAGCTGATGATTGCTCTTCATTCAGCATATGATATATAAAAATGAAGAGTTTGCTGCTACGACTGTAATGTGATGTTCTGCTCTCCACAGGCCCACGAGCGATCCGAGAGCTCCGAGGTTGCCTTTGTTACCCAACTTGTGAAGAAGCTGATGATTATCATTGCACGACCAGCTCGGCTGCTTGAGTGCCTGGTAAGTTTGGGCCTTAGGAGAGTGCATATATGACCTAAAGAGTGCGGTGGGTGTTTGTTTGAGCATACAAGGAACACAAAGCCTCCAGAGAAAGCTTTAAATTCTCATCAAAACATTGATGAAAAATAAATCTGTATTATTTAAAAAAGAAGTACTAAGTGTCTTTTGCATTAATGTAGAAATATCTTTCCAGTGGACTGCCAGGTGTAACAGAAGCTAAATTCTATTTTAGTATAAAATTTATGGCTGAGGGACCAGATGGAGCAGTTGACATCATTTCATGCTACTTCTGCCACCTGATTTTCCTTGTGTTGTTATTAGCTGCAGTAAGGAACCTGTTAATGTATAGTGTGCATACGGTGCCTATAGAGCCATGCTAAGAACTGTCACTGGGGAAGTTCCCTTCCACGTTATAAATGGTGTTTGAGCTCTTGGACTTAGCCTCTTTACTGTAGACCCAGCAATTGCAGAGAAACCCAGTGTCAGGTTTTCCAGCTGTGAACACACAGACGGATAGGCCAAGGAGAGATCCAAGCAGATTTGGAAGCCTGGGTTTGCAATCCTATTTGGTGCTATTGGAATACATGGAAAAGCAAGTCTCATTGCTTTTTTAACTTACTCTGGCTAATAAGCATGTATTTTGTTTTTTATTTAATTCTCAAAAATGGTGAAAAGTGTTTAGGCCATCTCAGTGAAGTAGGCCACTGTATTCTGAAGTCCTGCCACTCCAAATATATTTTGTAGGTACAATGGAGAAGCAGCCTGAACGTGCATTCTTACTGTGATGCCACCTTGAATGTCATAGAATCATAGAATAGTTAGGGTTGGAAAGGACCTTTAAAGATCATCTAGTTCCAACCCCACTGCTCTGGGCAGGGATACCTTCCACTAGACCAAGTTGCTCAAGGCTCCTTTCAGCCTGGCTTTGGACAGTGGAAAGAGGTGACTTGGCCTCTAGTGTACACAATGTTGTGGTGGTTGTTGATTATATGAAATACAGTCAGTTCTGTGACTGTATTTCAGAAGGATGTTGAAAAATTGATGAGATCATAGGGAAGAATCTCAAAAAGTTGTTGGAATGTGGGAGAAGTTTTCACAAAACTTACGAAATAACGGGATGAAATTCCCTGGTGCGTTGAAGCACACTATATGATGGTTCTCTCTGGACAGAAGAATGACAGGGAAGTCACATCTGTTTGAGACATTAGAGAAGCTGGCTAAATTATGAATCTGTAGCTTGACCTAGACATACAGTTAACATGTGAAGCACACTGAAGGCAGTGTGTCGATGGGAAACTTTTAGCACTTGAGTCACTAGGGGGTAGAGTTTTGCAGAGCTTCCTTAGACAAAAGTAGGCAAGGGTAGTCCAATGTTCCTGATGATACCAGTTTTTAGAAACACCTTCAGAAGTACTGAGAGTCAGTAGACTTTGGAGGGTTCCCTTGCATCAGATGGATTGCTTTGCTGTGAACCCTGTGGTGCAAGGAAGACAACTGTCAGTGATGAAATACAACCAGGATACAACCATCTATCTTGCACAACCAACAAGATAGATGCCTACACTTATTCAAGAAGTCTCTACTAGATTACACTGAAAATCCTGGGCAAACCCATTTAAACTGGGAATTCTTTCGCTTTCAAAACTATTTTTGTGATTTTAGATGAGATTAGTGACTCCAAGTATTTTCCAGTACTTCTTCAAAATGTTTTCTTGGAAGTAAAGACATTGAAGAAAGGAAATAAATTTAAGCATATTGGTTTTGTATTTGTTGTGTTCATAATTGTCATTTGTGCTTCTGTACACCGTATTAGTAGTAAATAATCTAGGGAAACATGAAACCTCAGTAAGTTTACTCAGTAAGTAAGCAAGCAGTTCCAAACTCAAGCCAGCTTTTATCTGCAAATTGATACATCTCCAAGTTCCTCCAGTATCTCCTGCACCTGATGTTCTGCAAAGTGAGTGGGAGCAGGTGGAATCAGTAAAATCATTGATATTTGAGTAATGAACTCCAAAGCATGTAGTGACAACCTTGACAATGAAGTGGCTAGACTTCAAAGTATAAAAATAAGATTTGGATCTGTGTATTAGTGTTCCCTGAGGTTTTTTTTTACCTGCATTGCCTTTCTAGCATTTTTTATCCCCAAAACATATATTGTATTCTGTTGACATGAAGAATTCAATATTGATGTTTAATCATATAAAAGTACAAGAAATATAGTAGAGGATAGTCAACCATTTAAATAGCTTGACAACTACATGTCATTTTGATTGTTTAACATACTTCTTTTGCAGCTTAACCTTTAGTTTCAATTGTTTGTGAATTCATAAACAGTTTTTCTAAGAATTTAATATTAAGGTTAATTTTAGTAACTAAGCTCATTTGTATTTCTTCCTTGTAAGTTAAGTAATTGATCACATAGGCAGTGGTTGTGATGGTTGTGATTGTTGTAATAGGGCTGAAGGCATTTAAATATTTTAAACATTACTTATTTGGCTTCAGTCTTTTTATTACCTGTTGGACTGTAAAATGTTTATTTATGGGCTGTGAGTCTCTGGAGCTTCAAGAAAATAATGTTTTGTGCATCACTGAAACCATCTTTGGGAAAAAGTATGTAATTTATTCTTTTTTTCAGTTTATTTTTCCATAGCACCTGCCTCCCTTTAGTGGGGTTCATTCTTCTATATTTGAATGATTAAATAAACCTGCTAAAAAGAGGACAGAACTGGAATTTATTTAATTTCTTAGCTTTTTGTATGCTTGAATTTTTTGTCAGCAGACTTTTTTTCTTCTGTCCTTTACTCATCAATAAATGATCTCCAGTTCCGTAGAAGACTGTGCCTTCCCTTTCACCTGTATCATATTACTTCCCTGTATCATATATATTGTTATATTATAATACATATATATATTATATATGTATATGGTGACAGCATGTATACAAGCAGCATTGCTTAGAGCAGTCAAGATGTGTGTCTTTTCTCTGTTTCTCTATTCAAAGGTCTTTATGTCATCACAATCTCTAATTTCTCTTTCTCACTTACAGTTCTGTGCTCTCTTTTCTCTTATGCTGCTGGCTACACTCACACCAGTTCTTCCTTGGTGCCCTCACAGCTGTATGCTCTAACTTCCCCTTTTGTCCTCTCATTTCACTAGAACATTTTCGAAGAGTCTTGACAAAGCTGCTCATTGCTGGTGAATGATGAGGTTTGTAGGGGAGAGTTAAAGTTAACTAGTGAACTTCCTTCTAAGCAGAGTGCTCCTGCTGCCAAAAGCTTGGCTTTTATTTCCAAGTGTATCTGTTAGTCTGGTAAAAGAGATCACACCTTCTTATAGCCTTTCTGTGTCTTTAGAGATCACATACACCAAGACTGAGTTGATAAGATGATGTTCTATTGAATAGTACAAGAAACACTGCTGCAGTATTTCTCATATAGAAAGTGAAATCTTCACTGCTCATAAAATAGCAATTGCTAATTTATTAACCATTTTATTAGCAGTTGCTAAGTTCAGGACACTTACAGGTGTGGGTGGGTATATGGTTTAATCAGAAGTGACATTTAAAAGCAGGAGAGGTTTATGTTGGCTTAACTCAACTGTCAGATGGAGGTGGCAGAACAGGACACTTCAGACCTCATCACAGACCTTTTCCTTGCACACATCAATGTGACAAAATAAGGAGGTGTGTCCACACTGATGCTTACATTATCATGGCATCATTTTCCAGTAGTCCAGTTTTGGTTCATGAAGAGTCCCTACAGTCCTTGTCCTGTTTCGATTTGCAGATCTGAGCCAGTGAACATCCAGCAGGCTGTGCATGTCTGCTGCATTTGCAGAGTGGAGTAGAATGCATTGACTTACTTGTAACTGCAGATGTTTTGCATCACAGCTGAGCCCAAAATTAACTTTGGATGTTTCTGAGGAATCTCCTATATGGGGGAGAAACTTTTGTAATTGTAAAGCTGAGTCACTTACCTCTCTCTGTCTCTCTCACCGCCTTCCTATAGGAATTTGATCCTGAAGAGTTCTACCATTTGTTAGAAGCTGCAGAAGGCCATGCCAAGGAAGGGCAAGGAATTAAATGTGACATTCCTCGTTATATTATCAGCCAGCTGGGACTCACCAGGGATCCCTTGGAGGGTGAGAACTCTTGTTTTGTACTCTCCAAACTGCTGAAGGGATAACCAGATATCCTGATCACGGCATAGCTGAAGGAGGCTTTTGTTTTATTGGTTTAATTTCTAGGCCATTTTTCCTTATTTTCCTGTTTGCTGTCAAATTCTAGACTGTCCTTTCCAGCCCCATGTCTCAAAGGAATGTTGCTGGGCTAAGGATTGCACATCAACAGTGACAGTCCTTTACTTATGATGTTAATAATGTCTCCCTGTGTTATAGCTGAAACAGTGTTGGAAAATGGCTTTATGATTTAACTGTTTTCTCTGTGCTGTTGGACAGTAAACGTAAATCTACCTGTTACTTTAATGATCTGCCTCCCTGCTGGTGGCCTGGTTGGAAAGTATCCTATCATCTCACTTTGTTGTCCTCTCTGGGAAAAGTATATTTGTTGTGGTTTTCCAGGACTAGTACGAATTTTTAGGTGAAGATAACATTGTATTTTTATGTCTCCCATAACAGTGAAACTAAAAAGAGTAATGCTTTAGAAGAGTAACAGCTTTTCTGCTAGGTGCCAGAATTCCATATGGTAAATATGCTATAAATGTGTAGAGTCCCAAAAGAACTACCTTTGGAATTTGTGAGTTGGTATTTCTGCCTGCACTTTGCTAATCCTCTGACAAGTTTTAGGAGCATGCACAGCTTGCTCAGCAACAATAGAAAGTGTGGCAGAAACTGGAGGTTACTGTGGAAAATTTCAGTGATTGAACTGTACTTTTTATTTTCTCGGGAGAGCATAATTTTAGCATAAATTAGTAGTCTGGATAGGACTAGTTTAACTTCTACGGTGTTTGCCAGAATGGCAGTGACAGGTTGACTTCAAGTGAAGAGCTCTTCAGGAAAATTTCTACCAAAGATTGCTAAATGCAATTTAATAGCATTTGTTGAAATCTGACATTAAAGGGAAATTTCCTTTGATCCTTGTCATGGGAGAGAACCTTTCCATCATTAATTCCCCTTACTAAAGTCAAATTTTCTTTGGAAATGAGTGGAGATGTCAAGGTGCCTTATTTCCTTTCTGTAAGGAGGGCACCCAGAAATGTCAGTGATGTCTGTTCAGAGACTAGTAGTTAATGTAGGATTTGGGTTTGCAAAGTTTCTAGCATCTCCTAAGACAGCTGAGTAGCCTAAACTGACTTTCTCCCAGTTTGCTGCTGCTCAGCATTTTGCAAAATCAGACACATTTCATGCAGGGAGGTTGTTTGAAGTGTAATGCGTTTTCTTTTCTGGAGTACAGAGGTGCCAGCAGGCTACACGCAGACACACATGCATGGAACAGCTTTTAATATTAACTAGATAGCAGTTTCCCCAAACATGCATTTATTGCTTTTACTTATTATAGAAACCATCTAGAATAAGTCAGGCTCAAATTAGAGCAATTAATTATATTCAACTTTATACAAAGTACTGCCTGCAGCTTCTAAGATGTTAAAGGTTATCACTGTATAATTGGGGTGACTTTTTACAGATGGGAAAAATGTCCTTCATCTACAAGCACCTCTTAAAATCCTGTTTGTCTTGTATAAACAAAGAGAATAGTGTTTGATTGAGATCATTAGGAATAATCTTTCCTCTTTCTTTTCAGAAATGGCCCAGCTGAATAGCTATGACAGCCCAGACACTCCTGAGACAGATGATTCAGTCGAGGTAAAGCAGTAATACTCACTCTGTCTAGCAAGTGTTTTTTTTATCTCTGGAAAGAAGTCGTCTGCAATAAAGAATTAATTATAATGCAGAGTAATTTTAATTAAAAAAAAAAAGTGCTGACATTTAAAAGAACACGTTAAAATACTCATAAAAATGTGGAAATCTCTATACTGTGCTGATGAAATGCTTAAAAGTTCCAAACAGGCATTATCATCAAGTTTTGGTGATGTTTTTTTAGAGTTGCAAGCAAAAAATATCTGGAGTTCTTTATATCTGCATTTGTAAAATGTGATGGGTTTTGAAGAGAGTTGACTTTAGTAACAGACCACTGGAAAAGATTAATTCTATAACCTCTAAGTTTCAAAGATCCTTAGTTGTTTATTATTTTTTAAAATGTAACGTTGACAAAAGGCCTGAATCTTATAGTCCACTGACTTTTTGTGCTAATAATTTGTGAGATAGTCTGCAAGGGTACTAGAGATACAGACAGAGATATATCCAGATGTTTATGTATGTGTTGAGATTGGGTGAATGCTGCTTAAAGAAGAAAAAGACAAAAAGGTGACATACAGTAATTCCTGCTACTGATTTCCGTTTTCTTCTTTCCCCAGAGCCGTGGCGCCTCTGTCCAGTCAAAGAAAACTCCGTCTGAAGAAGAGTTTGAAACTATTAAACTAATCAGTAATGGTGCTTATGGGTAAGGCTTTTACACTTTGCTTCAGAAGAAAATATTACTGTCCTACCCAGCGAAGGGCAATAGCAATGTTTTGCAAATGATTCTTTTTTGTTGGGTCCAAAGCATAAATGAATTTTGCTTGGGTCTTAAACAGATCCTACATTTGTGATGTCTTCTGCATTCTTCTAGGAGGTGCCATTTCTTGTATGTTCTCAGGGTTTCTTAGACAACAGTCCTTGTGCCTGGACTGTACAGGATTCCTGGCTGTGAAGTTCTTATATTGTGCTGAACTGACACACAGGTTCCAGCTAAGGAACCTTTTGTAAAAATTAGTTGCTTTACATGAAAGATTTCAGAATATGGTATTACTAATCCTTCTGTGGTGCAAGTTTTCTGAAGCCCTTCCAGGATGTCCCCTTAAGCCTGTTTTTCCAGGAACTATTTCTGCAATATTTCTTTATGGTAGGTAGGTAAGATACAGACACTTCAGTTCCTTATCTTGAGATGACAAAAACCTTTTCCCTAAACATTGTCTCTAGTAAAAATATTATCGCTTAGTTTATTGTGACATTCCTTAAGTAATAGTAAAAACATGCAATTACATGAGTCTGAGAAAATTATTTTGCACCCATTTCCTTATTGCTTATTACGCTGGTCTGCATTTCGTTTCATGCTGTTTGGTTAAGTCTTGTAGTTTGTATTTGGTTAAAGGCTCAATGAGTGAGGGTGAAATTCTGTAGTTGCAAATATTACTGATGTTTCATTGATGATTCATTGAAACAGCAAGAATATTGAGGGAGAAATAACTTATGCTTTTCTGTTCTTCCATGTATTCAAGTTTTATATGTAGCATGGCTGTTCATAAGCTCTTCAAATACTAAAATTACATCGGGGCCAATCTGCTATGAGAAATAATACAGTAAAAATGCCATTAGATTTTATTATCCATTGAAGAATCCAGGATGAAGTTGATTGATTGGTTAAAATTTTAACTGCTCATACAAACCTATCCAGAATTTTAAAGATGGTTCTTTGATTCTTTGTGATTCATAAATCCTTACCAGGGAAATCATTAGGATGTAACTGAAAAGCAGTGATATTCAGTGGGTCTTAACAGCAAAACTTGAGCATGTGCTTGAGTGCTTTGTTGAAGTGGGTACTTAGTTAACAGCAACTCTTTTTTTTTTTGAAGTTATATGTGAGAAAAGCGGAAACATATTTTTTTTAGTCAGTGAAGACACAATGGAGCATGTTGAAGAGCCATATTGTTGGACAAGAAGGTTTTAAATCTCTTCAGTCCTATTTCTGCACAGACCCCATTAAATGTAACTTGGTTTAAAAGTGGGGAGAGAAGTGGTTGTTTTGCTGTTACTCATGTCTGTCTTCATCCTGGTTGTATTTTATAGTTAGCTGCTGGTAGGACACAATATCATGTTAAATGTAATACACTCTGGAGAAAAGGAAACAAGTACTGATTCAATAAGGCAGGCAAACTGGATGAAAATTTTATTTGCAAACTGTATTATTAAAGTGCAGGAATCTAATGATCTGCAAATGATAGAAATGTAACAGATACTTTACTGAAGGAAATCCCTGGTGACAGTGTTGAGTCAAATTAATTTTATGGAGCTGGGGAAGAAATCGTGCTGATTCCATACATTTTGCACAATTTTTTTAAGTGGAATGGTGACTGTAGTGTTGAAAATTACATGCCTCTGCAATGATGCTTAAGGAAGTTTGTGACATTTGTGTCTGAAATACCTCGTTAGTCATACCAGCAAAAATGCTGCTTAATTCAAGAAGGCAGAGTAGCTCCTGGAAGGAAGCATCACAGGGTTCCTTCTTTGCAGGGGGAGCTTGGCGCTGACATGGAGTCATAGATAAGTCTGTCAGGATCTATCCAAAGCAGTTACCATCACTGTTTAAAAAAAAACCCAAACAAAACCAACCAACCAACAAGCAAACAAAAAAATAACCCAAATGCAAACAAGTTTGAACTGAAAATGGAACTTTTCCTCTTGGTATGTGGTTTTCTAGAGCGGTGTATCTGGTACGACACAAGACCACTCGTCAACGTTTTGCCATGAAGAAGATCAACAAACAGAACCTAATTTTGAGAAACCAGATCCAGCAGGCTTTTGTGGAGAGAGATATCTTGACTTTTGCTGAGAACCCCTTTGTGGTCAGCATGTTCTGCTCCTTCGAGACCAAGCGCCACCTGTGCATGGTTATGGAGTATGTGGAAGGTATGGTTGTCACTATATGCACCCACAGAGGGACCTCAGTCAGCCCTGCAGTTGCAGGGGAGGTTGTAATGCCCTTTCAGGAAGATGTGCGTAGACTGCTTGGGCCAAGCCAGTGAAATGAGTCATTCTACTGCCAGTACAGTTTAGCATAAGGAGATACTCCATTTATGAATCTCTGTGGCTGAGGAAACATAAAGCTACATGTAGAAAACTGCTGGGGTCAGAAGTGAGCATGAACTTTACAGTCCTCATTGGAAAGAAATCCTCTCGCTTTCCTGTGGGATGGCAGGGCTAGATCCATGGCATGTTTGCTTGGCATTGCAGTTAGAAAAAAGGCAGTTAAGAAACATCGTGAAGCAACACAGTCTGTTCTTGAGCAGCCTTATTTAAATTACAGTGCTGTTTTATGCAGGGTTTTTCTGTTTGTTTTGCTTATTCTTTGGAATATTATCTGATTTTATTTTATCTTTGTATCTTATTGTAAGCAATATATTTCCACTGGTGGATAGGATTAATTTCTTACGCCTGCCTTGCTTGGCTGAATGTTTATGAGAAATGAGCTTATAGTTATTGTATCAGTGCTCTTTCATATAAATTAGTGGAATGAAAACAGATGTATTGACATAAAAAAATGTAATATTGATTTCTATTTGTAGGTAGAGATGAAGGTTGAATGAAATGTGTGGGCAATGTTCCTTAAGAAGCTTGAATCAGGCACCCACAGACTTATTTTCATGGCTGCCACTGTGTCCAAAGGCAAAGCTGCCTCCTCATGTGTAGGGAGAGCCAATTAGTGGTTGTAGAGGGGTTTACTTAGTATTTTAAAAAGCTTGTATATCAGAAGTAGTATGCGTCTCAGTGGGAAGCAAAGAAATTTATAGAGAGGCCTGACAGTCATGATTCTGCCCTTTCTTCAAGGCTTGCTTATGGTTTGAAAATGGCATTTGTACAGTTCTTGAGCAAACATGCCCAACAATACATGGATCTAGATTTTCCTATGACTTTAATATTTATTTGAAGCTCGGGACAGAATGTACAGAGAACTTTAGAATTCAGGCTAAGAGAGTTGAGAGCCTCATAACTGTTCTTTCACTGTGCCATATTTTCAACTTTTTTCTTAGGAGGTGATTGTGCCACACTTCTCAAGAACATTGGTGCACTACCTGTTGATATGGCGAGGATGTATTTTGCTGAGACTGTTCTGGCACTGGAGTACCTGCACAATTATGGAATTGTTCACCGTGACCTGAAACCTGATAAGTAAGTCTTCAACTCTTCAGAAGCTGGAGGGAGGGAGCTGGTTCTTTAGGGTCTTTCTCCATAGGCAAGAGGACGTGGGGGCTAGAGACAATAGAGATCTTCAGTGGCATCTGACATGTAGGAGATTTTATGGAGTCTCTTGCTGCTGATGTAGAACCAGATAGACACTGAGAAAGGATGGGAAGAATGTCTTCAGATACTGTTTCAAAGCTGTTGCTACACTGATGAAATTGTGGTAGAAGGTAGTCCAATTCCTAGTTGCTTTGGCTGCCCTATAGTTAATAGGAGGTTCCTTCCAGGTGTTTGATGGGGATGTACCACTGAGAACTTGCTTAGCATTATCCTATGTTCTTTTTTTAAATTGCTTTTGGGAACAGTTGGATGTTGAATTATTTTGCTGCTTCTCTTTCTTCTAGTCTCCTGATAACTTCCATGGGTCACATTAAACTAACAGATTTTGGACTGTCTAAAATTGGGTTAATGAGTCTTACAACTAATCTTTATGAAGGGCACATTGAGAAGGATACCAGGGAATTCCTGGACAAGCAGGTAAGCTGAAGAATTTTGTCTGTTGATGTGGGATCAGGTACAAGATTCTCTTGGGATAGAATGGAATTTTATAGCACTCCCTCTCTGCCTTGATGCTGTGCTGTGTGTTGTAGAGTAGGAGGAAAAGATAGGAGTCTATTCTCATGTATGTTCATAAATTGGCTTTTTTTGGTATTTCACATTTTGGAGTGACGCACTTCAGCTCCTAGTTTAGGATATTGAAAGTGTGGCCCAGGCAGCAGTGCAGGTGTGAACAGATGTTGGTTTAGAGGCATAACACAGATTTTGCTGGAAGGTTGTTCCACAGTCTCCCCCTTCTGGTGCTTAGAGAGTTCATGACAAGTTTCTGTATGTTTCTTCTTGAGATTTTGTCTGATGGCTTAAACATTGGGGTTTATTCCCATGATATTTACTAAGGGTCATTTTTCTCCTTAGTCTTCATTTTGCTAGGCTTAACCAGCAAAGTTCTTCTTGGTAACAAGATAGATTTTCCTTCGATGAATGAACACCTCCTTCAGCTTGAGTTGCTACTTTCTGGGCATAGTTGGCAGGAACTATACTGTTCTGGATGCAGGCTCATCAGTGCCTTGTATAATGGTATTAAAAAATACTTCCCTCTTCTGAAAATACCTCCGATCACAGCTCAGTTTTCTTTTTTAGCTGTGCCAAGTATTAATTCATAAGCATCCTGTGGTATTTTTGCCTTTGCTTCTGAGTAATTGTGTTTTTTCCAGCAGAACCTCTTCTTTGGTCACAAGATCATGGTCTTGCACTTTGCAGTGTTACATTTTTTACAACTGTATTGTTGCTGCTTCTAAGCCTGAGGCAACTTAGACCTTCCAATATGATTTCCTTAGCCTTTGTCGCTGCCAGAGGTACCTCCCAAGTTTAAATGCTGAAGTGTGTAATCATGCTGTGCTGCTAATTCTGCATCTGTGAAACTAGGTTCTGCTAGCACAGAGATGCAAAAGGTTTGTCAAAACTGAATTCCTTATAGCTGTAGCTGTGCCAGTAGGCATCCATCAAGCAGACAGACCTATACACACAGAATGTACATTTTTCCCATGTGCTTTACTGTATGTGCACCAAAGAACTCCTTAGCTGGCATGTCCTCACTAGGAACATCTCATAGTATGTGATATCATTTATGTGTAGGTAATGTGTTCCTCAAATCCATACTCTTGCTCCATGGAAGGTAGTTCATAGCATAAGGCAGTTAGTGGCAAAACATTAATAACTTCCTTGTAATGCTCTAGGAGGTGAAAGAAAAAATACAAGAATAAGCCTTGATGTGAATTTGGCAATTTGTAAGTTAATTGCTTTCTTGTGTTTCTCTTGAGGTCTGTGGGACTCCAGAATACATTGCACCAGAAGTGATCCTGCGCCAGGGCTACGGGAAGCCTGTGGACTGGTGGGCCATGGGAGTTATCTTGTATGAGTTTCTGGTTGGCTGTGTTCCTTTCTTTGGGGACACACCTGAAGAGTTGTTTGGACAAGTGATTAGTGGTATGTTTCTGTTCTGTCTCTGAGGGGGTTTCAAAATGTGCTGTGAGGTAAAACCTTGAAAATACTGAGGATTCGCAGTTTAGTCAAAAAGGGCTAGGTATAAAATAATGGCTTTTAATTTGAAAGTATTTATCTTTCTGTGTCAAAGTAGCATCTGTCTGATTTCAGCTATCAAGTGTTGTTTTGTTGCTTAACGTCTTGCTAGATAACTCTTTCATTGTACATGGTATGGGAGTCATGCAAATCCTTGTAGGATTGGGGAAAAGCATTTGGAGATGTTTTCTGTTCTTTTTCTGTTCTTTTAACTTCAGTGATGGAGAATATGAAAGGAGCAGCCACCAACTGGTCTAATTCAGTCTGATTTTGGTTATTTCTTCTGTAGGTGAAAATGTCATTCAATTAGTAATTGTTATATAGATGAAATAAAAAGGAAGTTCTAAGCAAAACACATTGAAGCTGTTGTACTCAGTACCTTCACGTCTTGGGGCTTTTTAAACCTATCTCCTGCTTGGAGTTGGACAAATGATTGCTTTATGTTCTCTCAGTGAATACGCCAGTGAAAACATTTCCTATTGGGAATGCTTTCTGAAACAGTAAATTTTTAACACGCTTGGCAAATGTCCTTTGTAAAAAGCAAATTTCAGCAAAGAACTAAATATGATGCATGGAAGCGTTACCTGTGAGTTCTTCTCTCTGTTCCAAGTATAACAAGCTTGAAATGTGCAGGCACAAGATGCAGCCGCAGTATTGTCAGTGTCTTTGTTTATGGATCATCATGGAAGTCCCATTTCATACTTTATTAATAGAGTTCTTACTGCCTTTTTTTTCCACTAGCACTGCTTTGATTGACAGCAGCTTTAGCTGATGCTGAATTTTATGCATTTTGGAAAATGTCAATGCTTGAATTATATTAAGTATGCAAGCTGCTGAATTCAGGGTATTTGCAATGCTGGGGCAGTACTGAACACTGCATTTTAAGGTATAGGATTGTTAATGGTTATTCAAATTAGTCATGAAGCTGGTAGAAAATGTCAAGCCTCTTTTTGTTCCCAGATGAAATTGCCTGGCCAGAAGGTGATGATGCCCTGCCACCAGATGCTCAGGATCTCATTTCTAAGCTGCTCCGCCAAAATCCTTTGGAAAGAATGGGAACAGGTAGGAACCTTGTCCATAGGAAAGTACTACCCAGAAGCAGGAAAAGAATCTACCTTGCCAGTGATGCACACCCACCTATCCTGAAAAAAGCTCATCTAGAGCTGGGAAACTGTTTGTACTGGGTTCAGTGAATCTTGTGTGATGTAGCTCTGAGAATTAGTGTAGACTGTACATGACTCAGATATTACTGTCTTGTTTGGCAAACAAGAATGGGGCACCAGCAGCTTGGCAATATAACTTCTCAAATTTGTGCTGTTCTATTAAAGGCTTCAGGGTTGTTGTCTCCATTTGAACAGTGTATAATCAGATCTCTTTGAAGTTCTCTTTGACTAGGGGCTTAATCCCCTACATGGATGTGAATTCCTGGGTGTAATGAAATAAATGAAAACTTTGTCATTCCTAGAGGCCTTACCGTGGAATTCTCCAAACATTCAAAAAAGTCTGATAATCTCTGGCGAAGTCAGATGTGTACATCAATCTTTCTGTCTGTTAATGTCAGATTTAAAGTTCTACAAACTAACACTTCTCATTCGCTGGTAGTAAGTTACCAGAAATAATCTCTAGCTACACTTCTGTTTCAAAATAATTTGTGCAATACTGTGGCTTCACAGCACAGGTTGTCTGTTTGGTTGGTTTGTTTAATTTGATTTAATTTTAGATTTTCAATTGGAAACTACACTTTAAGGATAAAATAAAAACTTAGATGTGTCACAGTTCCAAAAGGCACATGTATTCAGCAGACTTAACACATATGCACACAAGGATGCTGAATAGATCATGAATTAATAATGATAATAGATGGTTTTCACATGTTCTTCTTTACTTCAAATCCATGTACTTGAAAGATGTTGCTGTCACAGAAAAGATGTAGAGTTTCTTGCCTTATAAAATGACTTGATGGACTGATTTTTTGATTTCTTATATACCTGTAATGCTGAGATTGCTGTTCCACTTGGCATCTTGTAGTGCCACTGGCACTCAGCAAACCTTTTATCTCTTTTCCTCTGCTACATTCTTTTTTAAAAAAGACAGTAGCATCTTTTATGAATATTAATTTCATTTGGAAAAAAAAAAAGCATATGCTAGTAGACAGATAATTCTTAGTTTTCCCTTCTGGGTACCCAGGTTTCTGAGCTTAATATCAAAAGATACTAATTCAGGAAGATAGGTGAGCCCCTGCCTTGTTTTAAGCACATGAATGAGTTTATTCACGACAGTGGAGCCACTCATGCTAAGTGCCTTTTTGAGGATGGTATTTAGAGCTTGGAAATTTTAAATTAAGATGTTAATTAGTTCTTAATCTTGCACTTGTGTGGAATGTAACAGCAGATGCTGTTTTCCAGCCAGTTTACTCATGTATTGACATTAAACAAGAGGGGGAGGTGGGAAGGAGGAAATCTTGTTAAGATTTTATCCTACATCACCACTTTGGTAAAAGGGTAAGTTGTTTCTCAAAATTCCTGGAAAATGGACTCCGGGTACTTAAATGTACTTGGGTACATTTTTTTAGGCTCTTGATATTTTTAGGGTTTGTTTTTTCTCGTTATGCAAATGCTGAAAGAAATACTCTGCAATGAAAGATGCTTTATTTCAGGTAGTGCCTTTGAAGTGAAACAGCATCGGTTCTTTAAAGATTTGGACTGGAATGGATTACTTCGACAGAAAGCTGAATTCATCCCACAGTTGGAATCTGAGGATGACACAAGCTATTTTGACAGTAAGACTAAAGATTCAGCCTAAATGGCATCATATTTTTTATGCATATTTCATTTTTGAAATTGTTAGAGATAAGTCACTGGTAGAAATGAAATTAAACACTTAATGGAAGTTGCTGTAGTAAGTTCCTGTTGAATGCCAGGTAAGGTTTCTTTGAAAGCAAATGAATTCTAAATGAAAAAATGCTGCTGCTGAAGTCAGTTGGCCTTTCACTGGTGCCTGTGGTCCTGCCAGCCATCACCCTGCAGTGAGAGGTGCTGCAGTTGTTCAGTTGTTATGCTGTTTCTCACAATACTTCCAAAGCATTTGGTAAATGCAACTTTCTTGAGGTTTTGAGCAATATTATCTATCCCTAGTGACTGTTTTCAGCCAGTATTTTTTTAAATAAAACAAACAAGCCCTAACCCTTGCAGACAAGTATGTAGGGA